>NW_008606276.1:26807-34492 GCF_000691845.1 Merops nubicus | reverse complement strand
GTTGCCCTTCTCTGGCCACACTCCAGCCCCTCAAGCTCCTTCTTGGAGTGAGGGGCCCAAAACTGACCCCAGGATGTGAGGTGCAGCCTCCCCAGTGCACAGGGGAGACTAATGGTCCCTGCCCTGGTCCTGCCAGCCACACTATTTCTGATACAAGATCTGTGGATGGGATGTGGCATTGAACAACAACACACCAGAAGAGGAACATGTTGTTCAGAAGCCTCTCAAGAAAAGCCAGAAGAAAAGCAGCTCAATGGAAAATAATTTGCCTTCGTTTTTAATAGGAATGTTAGAAGATTAATTCTGCTTATCAGGTCTTTGATAGTCCAGAACCTATATCAGCCAAGCTTGGAATTTGTTCTGCTTTTCTCAAGTGCTGCCTAACAGGGTCTTTTACCCTACAGAATAATATCCAGCAGATATTTTAAATTGGAGTCAGAATTTGTGGAAATTAAGTGTAGCAGGATATAATCTGTCAGCATAGGGACACAGGCTATATGATCTCCTGCTTCTCTGCAGACAATGTAGATTTTCAAAAACAAAACCAGTGCCTAGAGGCCTAAGACCTCTTTTCCTTCTTTTTTTTTAGCAGAAAAGTGTCTAGATACCACAGGAGCCTTGAAATTCCCCTTACATCTAGGATGTCACGTTTCCTTGCAAAACCAGGGGGTCAGACAGGGTTAAGGTACTTTTTCTCCACACAGTGTGTTCCAAGCACTGTTTTTACTCCCCTATCCCTCTTCCTTACAGATCATAAAGAAGCAGAAGAGCAAAAGTGAGCAGGCTGAGGCTGACTTGGAATGGCCACCGTCCAGGAGCAGCGGCCTGGCGTCCGTCGCCGCCTCAGACCAGAGCATGCTGACCTTCCCAGGCAGCAGACGGGGCTCCTACACCTTATGGGTGAGTGCTCTCACCAAATATGGGGCTTTTCCCTCAATTCCTGACTGGAACCATGCAGAAGGATGCTTCCAGCCTGCAATGGGACAGCAGAGGAGTAGACAACGTGTCGCTCGGTGGGTTGCTCTCCTCGCACGTCACGGGCCGTGGAAGCCCAGCACAGATGTTGTGTGGTGTTGGGGAGGAGCACGTTGGTGGTGTGGGTGATCCCACTGCTTGATTGGGATGCTGACAAGGCTCAGTGCCTCAGTGTTTATTCCTTAAAACAGGTTTGATGCTCACTTAGGCTTTATTTGGGTTTGTGCTGAACGTTGCGTTTTCTTTTCTACAGTGTGAGATTTCCATAGTAATTTTTTTCCTCCTTAAGCCATCTTAAAGAAAACAGCCACCATCACCACCAAAAAAATAAACCTGGCTGTAGAGCACCATTTATCTCTTACACTAAAGAGTCTTTCCTCCTCCTTTCATTTATTTCAGTATTTCCTTCTTCTTTCATGTATTTCTCAGCTCAGCCTTTAGCTCCTGCTACAAGGCTGAAGAAAATCTGACAAGCTGCATCAGTAACATTTTAAGAGCAGCAGCAAGGGAAGAGAAGTGAAAATAAGCTATAGGTTTGGATGAGGTTTATGGGTGGACTGAGATGATCTCAAAGGGTTTTTTGCAACCTAAACGATTCTGTGGTTCTGCAGTAGGCTGTTTGGGTTGGAGGGGGAGGACAGTGACAGATGAGCTCCAGCACATTTTGGTACAGCACTTTAAGCATCCTGCCACTGCAGCAGTGGCCACCTCTCTGCCTGTGAGTAGAGCCACCCAAACTGTGCTGTGCCTCAGCTGCCAGGGAAAGTAGATTCATGCCAGAATTGCTGAGACACAGACTCACATTCTCATCCCCCCCTGTTTCCAAATTGACAGAGTGATACCTTTAAGGTGCTGCTGTTAACCAAGTGTTACCTGCTCTGCTTGCAGATGTCCCTGCTCCCTGCAGGGGGTTGGACTCCATGACCTTGAAAGGTCCCTTCCCACCCAACCCAGTCTGTGACCACAAGTCAGGGTGAGCTTGTTTAAGCTCTTTGCTCTGTAGCTCCTTGGCAGCTTGCTTGTGGAAGGTAAGAGCCAGGAGAGGGAGAGTTAATTTTGTGTCTGACTCAACTGGGTTTTCTTCCTGGAGTTTAAGGACAGGGCCTGGGGGATCAGGCTGTTCAGATCCTCAGCTGTTACACCAGAAGCCTGTTCTGCATGGGGAGAGCTCAATCTCAACACATTTTGAAATAAAGTAGCAAGTTTGAGTGTCAGTTTTTGCCAGAGGGAAGCTCATTGGTTTGAGAAATAGTGGAGTTGGTGCAGCCTCCTGGAGTAGCAGAAATGTCAGGCTGAGGTGAGAAAAGCTGCAATGAACAGCTTCCAAACTTCTGCAGCCATCAGTCAGGACGAGAGCTCCAGAGGTGTGCAGTGCTCTGGAAGGACTTCCTACCTCTTCACAGGGTCTGTCACCACATTTGGCACCATTTGACCCAGTTGTCTTCCCACGGGGCATTAAAAACCAGAAATTAATTTGGCCATCTGGTCTGGATTCTCTCACCCCCTCCCATAAATTTAGTTGGTTTATTGTTTTATTTTTGCCCTTTGAAGTATGCAGTGTTTATTCCTACTTTTCTTCAAATAGAGGAGAATTTTCTTAGTGTAAGCAGACACCAAACTCACCTGCTTACAGTGTTGGGGGGAGCTGTAAGAATCCCAGACCTAACTCTGGTTATTCCTGCCAAGCCATTTTTGTTTTAATCACAGCTCTGTGTGTGCAGCTCATCTGTATCAGCCAGAAACTTCCAGTGGGAAGCCCTGCACCACCTCCCTGCTCATCCCAAATCCCTTGCTTGAAAATCAGCATTAACTAAGTGAAACTGCCTCTCTGTGGTGTGCAGTAAGTGCTGCATGCAGAGGTCTGGAGCTGGGTGAGCTTAACTGGAGCAAAATCCATTGATCTTCATGTTGAGGAGCAGACACACACACAGAGTATCTCCCTGACCAGATTATTGATGGTTCCACTGCAGTGCTGTGGTGCAGTGGCAGCTATCAATATTGGCTTTTCCCTTTTCCCCCCTCACCCCTCAGGTTTCCTTGAGATCCCTTTCCAGTGCTAAAAATAGTGATCCAGGGCTGAATATTTAATTTCCCCCTCTCCTCAAAAAGAGGTGGATGGCACCATCTGTTTCTCATGGCCTGTAAGCAAAGGCTGCATGGTGTTGGGACAGGAGGAGTTGGGTGGAGGCTCCTCTGCTCTCCCCATCCCTTTTCCCTCCTCAATACCTCCCTTCCAGTGGGAGCAAAGGACCAGTTGGCATCTTGCATCCCATTTCAGCAGGGATGGGGCACGGGTGTCCTGCTGTGCCCTAAGTGTTTCATTACTGGTCTTTATTTTACAGCTAAAAGATTGCGTGTGTAAACAGAAGCTCATCCATCATTTATAGCCTATAAACCAGCCAGGGGTATAGGGAAAAGGAGGATTTCATTAAACACACGTTTTGATGCACCTCAGGGGAAGTGGAAATTTACTGCTTCAGCTAATTATATGGTCCACAGTGTGCCAAGAGTTTATTTTTGCCTTTAAAGAGAAGGAAGGTTGCACAAGCCTGAGGTCCAACGGTGCTCTGGAGATCCCTGGAGGTTTTACAGGTGCTGGACACCTCTGTAGGTTTGTCTCCAATATCTGAAGAATACTTTTTTTGAGGAGGAATCCTGCTTAGCAGTGGGAGGCACTGGGGGAAGCTGGGACCAGCTGGCATCAGTTCTTACCTGTCAGCAGCTCTGCCTCACAAACACCATGTTTATCTCTAATTAATGAAAGGCTTGTGCCATGGGGAAAATGAGCTTTTGGACACCAGCAGGGATCAGAAGGCTGCACAGGGTGTGCTGCTGGGACCTCCCTGCAGCGAGGCAGGGGTGGGTTTCTCCAGGAGCACAGTGGCTGGATCCTGATGGCTTCTTCTGGAAGGAAACCAGGCAGCAAATAACCCATCTACAGCACCATCTTCTGGGCCCAGAACGAGGGAAAAGAGTGCACTGAGAGATGGAAAAGCATTTGGTGTTTAGAAAAGAGTGGGTCTGGTGTTTATTAATATTTATTATGAGAAGATCCAGCTTTCTCCAGCTGCTTTCCAGGTCGTGCTGTCAGCTGCTGACTTTGCAGGGGGGACGTTGTGGTCCCACTGCACAAGCAACCTGGGTTTCAGTCATTTCAGCCATGCAGGCTTAAATTCAGCTGAATTGCACTTACTGCAAGCAAACCAAGGTGGGTTTTGAGACATGAAAGGGAGCAGGAGAGAGCAGGGTGGTCATTTCATAACATTTTCCAAACAATTTAGGTCCTGTGTGGTTCTTTCACCTTTATTTTGTTTTGCAGGTGCTAACCCAGTAGCTTGCTGGGTCTCACAAAGCTTTAAGGTCTAACTTAAACCCTGTGATGCTCAGAGCTAGGCTGCCTGAGAGATCTGACTTTATTTTTAGATGGAATCAGGGTGTGTATTGTCACAGTGAGGAGCAAATAAACACAGAACTCTTGAGGCTTCCTCTGTCGGGTGGGTGTTTGAGTAGGAGGTAGAGCAATTCTCTCTGCTGGGGAGCACTCTGCTGAGCACAACTTCAGATGAGGGTCAGAACAGGACGTGAAAAGTTGCTGAGGGCACTGAGCAACTGAGAAATTATTGAGAAAGGAATAACTGTGTTCAGTAAAGAGTATTCTCTTGGGGAAAAAAACAAAGAAATGAGTTTGTGTGAGGCTGCAATTAGACTCGAGATGAAAACACCAACTCACCTCCTTCCTCTACCCTTCTAGGGTTTCTCCCAACCAGAACGGTTCTGTGATTCCTGTCCAAGTACCTAACAACTGATTTACTGCAAACTTCATGGGTGCTGGGCTGCCCAGCGAGCTGCCACGGAGCACAGGGCCCCCAGGAGCCTGTGCAGGGGGCAGAGCAGATGAGCTGTTGGGTTGCGATGCCATCTGCTGATGTTCTCACTCACTGCAGGAGCCAAGGGTTGCAGCAGCTCCACGTCCGACTGCAAAGAGGGCAGCCTTGTAATTCACCACAGATAAACACATCTCAAACAGCACCTCCCTGACAGGGGGTTTGGCTGAGGAATCAGAACTTCTGGTTGGAAAAGGTGCTAGGAGCTTTAGCTGGGAAGGAAGGACATTCTTGACCTCTCAGGTCTTTGTCAATCATAGAGTCATTTTGGTTGGAAGAGACCTTTAAGATCAACTAGTCTAACATTCCCCCAGCCCTGCCAGGTCCCCACTGCCCCGTGTCCCTCACCCCACATCTCCACAGCTTGGAAACCCCTCCAGGGGTGGGGACTCCACCACTGCCCTGGGCAGCCTGGCACAGCCCTGGGCAACCCTCCAGGGGAAGGTGTTTTTCCTTGTGTCCAACCTCAACCTCCCCTGGTGGAACTGTAAATGTGACTTCTGTAACTGACCCCAGCACCTAAGTCAAAGCTGAAATGTCTGATCTGTGGGAGGATCTGCTCTGGGGTAGGATACATAATTTCCTGCCTCCTTGCATGGCATCAGGAATGCACATAAATAAGCAATGAAACAGTGCTGTGGAACACACTGAGCTCCATCTCTGGCTGCTGGCAGATCCCACACTTCCATGGACAGCTGAATACCCATGCCAATGACAATAAAGAGTTTGATAATTAAGTATTTCTGGTTTTAATTCCTTCTGTTTGATTTTTATTCCTGCAGAGGTCTCAGTCTGCATTCTCCCTGGCTAGCGAAGATCCACCCAGCAGAGGAGCAGACCCTGCATCATCTGTGACTGAGGCTCTTTGGAGGCAGCAGAAGGGACAATTTGGGAAACAGAAGGACCACAAGCTCTCTGCATTACCCAGCTGGAAAAGTGTGGACAGGCTAAATGAAACAAGTAAATATTTCTAGTACGAATATGATTCTTTTTCTTTGGTTCACACTCTCCTGTGGAGTGGATATGACCTAAAGCAGGGACCTCTCCAGGGAATCCTGCTCTACCTGCAGGGGTCCTGTGTAAAAATAGCTATTTGGTGACCCTGTCATGATTTCTTTGGGTTGGTCATTGCTTATCTTAGCTTTTCCAAGAAAGATTCAAAATTTGGGTCTCTGTGGAGTAGGTTTCGGACTGTGAGGAAACATGAGACATCTAATTTGGATGGTTTTTAGAGCTTTTAAGACACAGGAGCCCAAGGGCCCTGGGGCACGATGCAATTCCCTCCTTACTTCAAGATCTGGAATGCCAGTGGATAAACTGGGGGGCTGGAAATTAGTGTCCTCCCCCAACAAAGTAAGTGGGTAGTAAGTCAGTGCTGAGATCTAAGTGTGTGTCACTCTGGGAACTGCTCATCCAAGCCCCTGTCAGAGGAGTTTTCTCCTGGGCTTCCCAGTGGAAGGCCTATTTTGAGTAAAGCAGTTAATTGGGTGCTTAAATTGCAAAGCCCACTTCACTCCCATCAAATTCAACTGGTGAGCAATTTAGTGCTTAACAATTGCTTAACCATAACAGACAAATTGACCCAGTTTCCTTTCAGGTGCTCTGCTGGAAGGATTTGTTCTGCTTTTCATCTAAAACCCCCATTTGTGATGAAATTGTGGTGCCTCTCCAGCTTCTAGTAAAGAGCTGGTGGTGGGATCTCCCCCATGCAGCAGTAAGCAGCTCTGTTAGGACACAGGCAATCCAAGAAATCTCCAGCAAGCCTGTGGAGTGGTCACAGCAGTGGGCTTTTGAATCATGGAGCTAAGATGAAGTTCACAATTCATGTTGATTACAGTTTGCACTGGTTTAAATGATGAGTCAAGAGCCAAACTGGGAATTTTTGGCTTTTTTCTTTCAGTAAACCTCAAGGGATTTCTCTTCCATGTCCATCTCTGGTTTATCCCAGAGTAATTTCCAGCAGCTGTAACACCTTTAGGCAAGAAGTTCTGTAGGTCTGTTACCCACTGCACCCCACATCTTTCTTGTGTTTTGAATCTTCACACTTTAAATAGTCATCACCATGACTTTTAAGTGTCCAGAGAAGGGCCACGAGAATGATCCGAGGGCTGGAGCAGCTCTGCTGTGAGGACAGGCTGAGAGAGTTGGGGCTGTTCAGTCTGGAGAAGAGAAGGCTCCGAGGTGACCTTATTGTGGCCTTCCAGTATCTTAGGGGGGCTACAAGAAAGCTGGGGAGGGACTTTTTAGGATATGGGGTAATGACAGGACTGGGGGGAATGGGGCAAAGCTGGCAGTGGGCAGATTCAGGCTGGATGTGAGGAAGAAGTTCTTCCCCATGAGAGTGGTGAGACCCTGGAATGGGTTGCCCAGGGAGGGGGTTGAGGCCCCATCCCTGGGGGTCTTTAAGGCCAGGCTGGAGGAGGCTCTGGGCAGCCTGATCTAGTGGGAGGTGTCCCTGCTCATGGCAGAGGGGTTGGAACTGGGGGATCCTTGTGGTCCCTTCCAGCCCTGACAGATACTGATTCTGTTTTAGCAGAGTGTTGGCTTGATGGTTGGACTTGATGATCTTGGAGGTCCCTTCCAACCTAAATGATTCTATGGCTTGCTGGGTCTTCTGATTTTCTGGGTCTGAGGCAGCGTGCTACAGAATCTTGGCCAGCTCTTGGGTCTGTTTCTTGTTACCATCTCAGGTACCTGTCAGAGTGCCATGGGGCAGGTCAGCTGGCAGACCTTTGGAGGGAACCCAGCACCAAAAATAAAGTATTCCAACCTAAAGTATTCTATGATTCTAAGTGTTAGTTTCTGATTCGGAGTATGGCAGAATGG
>NW_008606276.1:26213-26703 GCF_000691845.1 Merops nubicus | reverse complement strand
AGAGCAGGGTGCTCAGAGCCCCATCCAACCTCCCCTGGGATGGTTGCAGGGATGGGGCAGCGACCCCCTCTCTGGGCAGCCTGGCCCAGTGCAGCAGCAACCCTTGCCTTTGCGTTCATGGTGCCAACCCCTCCGAGGGGTGGCCGGCTGACCACACGGTGGCGAGTCACTGCGGTGACACCTGTCCTTGCCCCCTTGCCACAGCCCCGGCGCCCGTCTTCCAGAGCAGGGATGGGAACTGGGTGGCCCTGCAGAGCGTGGCGCCGCCCGGGCCCCGCGTGCTGGCCAAGCCCAAGAGCCAAGTGTTCCGAGCCCTGGCCAGCGAGTCCAGCGTGGTGTCGGCCTACGACGAGATGGGCTCCGACAGCGAGGACGACTACGACTGGAACCTGGCCCTGAACCAGCTGCGCCGCAGGCCTCGCCCCCCGCCCGGCCCCTTCCCCTCCACGGCTTCCCAGGATGGGGCTGACTGGGCCTAAGGGGGGGGGCC
>NW_008606276.1:13323-26203 GCF_000691845.1 Merops nubicus | reverse complement strand
GACCGGTACCGGGCGGTGACCCCCCCGTCCTCCGGGCCGTACGCCAACGCCCACACCCTCTTCTCCGACTCGGAAACCTCCTCGCTGAACTCTTCCCAGGAGGCTAAAGGACCTGGGGAGCTCCTCTGGTTGCCCAGCAGAGCTCCAAGCCGCGCGGCCAGAGGGGATAAAAAGCATTTCCACGGAGAGCTGGATGTGAACTTCAACCCCCAGGCCACCAGCGCGGAGTGCTCGGACAGCAGCGAGACCGAGGAGCTTCACTACGATCTGGAGAAGAGAGCCAGGAGGTGGAGGAAGAACAAAGTGCTCTCCGAGGAGTTGTGTGAAGAAACAAACAGCACGACAGCCACCCAGATGAACCTAAGCCAGGTAATTGTGTCTGAGGTTACCCAACCCCTGCTCACAAAGGGCTGGGCGAAGCTGGTGAAGCCACGCTGGCAGGGACGGGCGGGTTGGGAGTGGGAGGTGGGGTGTTCTGGCATCTTTCTTCCTAGCACCCCCTAAGAGGAGGAGCAAAGGTGAAGAGCTGCACAAACCATGAGCAGGCTTTGCCTTTCTCAGATACACCACTTCCAACTGATCAGTGCCATTGCTAGTGCTGTAAAGTACAAATATAGTATGTAATAGTGCTGGAAAATGCTCTTCAAAAAACCCACCAAGTCAGGATTTACCAACAGCTAGCAAATGTTGACTCATCACCAGCTCTGTTGCATTGAGGGGTTTTTAATTCCTTCATTCTTGGCATAAGAAATAAGTCATACACCTGGGAAACTTTGGTGCCCTGTTTGCAGATGTCCTGGTAAGGGCTAAAGCCAACAAGCAGCAGAAATTCATAGAATCACAGAATGTCTGGGCTGGAAGGGACCTCCAAAGGTCATCTAGTCCAACCCTCAAAGTAAAGAAAATTCAGAAAGGGCTTTTTTTGAAATGCTGGCCAAGTGGTGTCTGCTTTTGCCACTCAAACCACCAGTCTGTCTGCTTTCATTATTGTTAATCAGCTTAGTAATTAATATTATTAGTAATAATAATGTTTGTATATTAGGTTTCATTATCTTTTTGAGAGGAGATGTTGCTCAGTGCAGCTGCAGCTCGTATGTTCTGGTGGAAAGTGGAGTGGCTTTATTGCTCCAAGTGAAGGAAGTGCCCTCATCTGGAGTTTGCTGCTTTGGTGAGGAGACCCCAGCCACTCACTCCAGCCCTGCAGCCAGGTTTGGGGTGGGCACTGCTGGACTGCCAGGCCCCACGGGTTGGCACCTGGGATGTATTTGTTGGAAAATAGCTGCCCTGAAATTCCACCAGCTCTTGCTGAGCAACTGCCTGCAAACCTCACCAAGCTGTGTCCTCCAAAACTTGTCATTCCTGAGATGTGGTTTCCTCTATGCGTGGAGCTTCCTCTCAAGGGTTTGTAGCACAGGATGGATTTGGTTCTGCAGCCTCCACGCCTGTACTTTGCTGCTTGCTTTATTTTAGGGCTTTTCTTTGTTTGCTAAGATTACACTGAGTTATCAGCTATTAGAGTGTGTATGGGGAAGGTTCTTTATCTGTTAATGGACTTGTGCTGGCATAGAGACACTTGATTTTCCCTCAGTGAGGTGAGGTTTGTGGCTGTGTTCATCTGCCACTGCCACATCACACACTGCAGTGGAAATCAGGGGAAGTTAGTTCCTAATCAGCACAGATCCAGAAAGTCAATTGGTGTGTATCAGGACATCAGTTTTTTGAACAACCATGAGATGTTTTCAGATTTCCTGCAACAGCTCCATGAAATATTCCCCTTTGCACATCATCAGCTCTTGGGGCAGGCACCCTGCTCAACAGACTGGCAAAAAGATTTCACTTTGCTGCTGCTCAGCCTCCAAATTAAGGGACTTGGGGTTGAATCTGTAACACTCACTGTACTTCCCTGAGCCTCTGAGGACTTCCCACCTTGAAGAATCCAGGAGTAAAAAGACAGAAGGTGCTCCTAAAGATTGAACATTCTGTTCCAAGGAGGTTGGTGATGGAAAATGATCATCATTGCTGATGATCCCCCTAGCTAAATGATCTCTGGGAAAGCTGAAAAACTTTAGCAGCATCATGTAGTAAAAGGCATGAAGAAATAGCATGAAGAATGACAAATATAATCCAACAAGGAAGGGTTTAATTGGCAATCCTCTGCAAAGACATGGTAGTTTTTTATCAGCACCCTTGGTGTGATTTCTCCTAGCTCCCCTGCAGGGATCATACTGTTCTAGGAAGCTGTGTGGTTTCCTTTCTGTGCCTGTACAGTGATTATCCTCTTCTTCTAATTTCTTTGTAGGATTTTGATGATTTATCAGAAACTGATATGAGCAGTGAGGATCAGCATCATAGCATCAGGCCTGACGTTATGGAAGAGGAGCTGAAGTCCAGGTTATTTCATCTTGCTGCTAAAATGAGTGACAAGGAAACATCTTCTGGTGAAGAACAAGAGTCAGAACCTAGAACAGACCCTGAAAACGAGAAGGAGAGTTTGTCCTCAGAGGAAAATGGCAGAAATATTCAAGAAGAGTTAAAGAGGGTAAGTGGTCATTGTAGAGAAGTGGGGACAGTGTTGGAAAAAGTTAGAATCCAGGAAGAGAAACTTGTGGTTAGAAAATTAAACATAGATGCTTAAAAAGCCCCAAGATCCTTTACTGAGCCTGCAACTCTTGTGCAGCTAGAACTTCAGTTCAGGGGTGTGTTCCTCCCTGTGAGCCACTCAGATGCTGGAACAGGTTTCCCAGGCAGACTGTAGAGTTTACATCCTTGGAGATAATCAAAATCTGACTGGACACAGCCCTGGGGCAACCTGATCTAGTTGACCCTGCTTTGAGCCAAAAGTGTTGGACTAGGCAGTGATCTCCAGAGGTCCTTTCCAAAGGTAAGTATTCTGTGACTCTCTGGGTGAGTTATTCAGCCATGGACTGTGAAGCAGTGGGATTGCCTTCATCATCAGGTAGGCAAACACCTCCATGGGGTGCACATGAGGAATTCTGAGGAAACCAGATAAAAGCTTTATCAGCAGCACTTGTTAGCAGCATTCAGTTTGGCTTGTCTTTGATTTACCAAGACAAACCAGCACTATCAAATTATTAAACAGGACAGAGGCTAGCTGGGGTATAACCCAACAATCAGTTGTGTAATTAAAGTGTAGAATTAAATGATGTGAACAGGACTCTCTGAAATGCTCCTGTATGAGCTGAGCACAGAAAATGGCACGTGTATGTTTTGTGTTTTACCCACCTGCATGCACCTACAAAGAAATACCAGTTGTTTTTTTCCCCCTCTAATTTTATTATTTCTTTAACCTTTGTATATCAGTTATTTAAAATAAAGCAAAGATTAATTTTTTTTCTCTCAGGAAAATTTCCTTCTTTTTTTTTTTTTTAAAAAAAAAAGACAAAAGGAAAAAGGGAATGCTTGGAGTTCCTCATTCTGTATTGGCTGTGGCTGGAGAAAATAGTCATTCATGGCTGCAGTATATATTCTTTCTGTCTATACTGAAGAAACCAAAACACCCCAGTAATATTCATGGTCATGACTTCAGGGGAATTGATGGCAGAGCTTGCTCCAGCCATGGAGAAACAAGCAGGCTGCTTTTATTCATGTCCTCAACAGTTGTCCTTCAAGGTGATTTAAAACCTCCTGACACGTGCCTTCTCCTTGGAAGGGTGGCTGGCCAACATCAAACAAGGAGATCCTGAAGGTGACAGTGTGTAGCACCAGTTGTGGCTGTGGTAACCTCAAACATGCACAGCTAAACTCATACAACAGCTGTAAAATGAGAGCTCGAGAGCCTACAATCTGCTCTGAGCTCCTGAAGACAAACTGAACACTGAATTTTAGTCATCTTGCTTATATTTTAGCCATGCTGCTTGTCTTTGTTACCCTCTAGTCTTCTATTCCCACAAGTTTATTGCACAACACAGTAGCAACCTTAAAGCACAGGGAACTTGTAGTTACAGTGTACCTGACTGTAGGAGAAGATTACAAAACCCATATTTACTGAATCACTGGAAATTAAGTACCTGGTGCTCATAAAAATCTGACTCTCACATTCCTACACCTTTCAAAATCTGGACTTTGTTTTTAATGGGAGCTGGGAATCTCATAACCTCACGTTGAGCTGATGTTTTAAAAAGGATATTTAGTATATTAAAATCTGAAGCAATGGCAAAAATCAGCACATCTTGAGTGGGGAGTTGGCCAGAGTTGGGCATTTACAGGTTCTCAGTTCTCACTTCAAACTGAGCTGTTGAGTTGCTGCCTTTAAGATACAAGTTTGAAACTGCTGACTTTTGAGTTAATTAGGTAGTTCATGGTTTAGTTCAGGATTTAGGTGGATATTAATTAACACACACTAATTTTCTGCCTTAGACTCGGAGCTACTTAGACCTTCAGCACAATCATTTCTAACTTTTCTAAGTTGGTGACTGCCTAAAATGGTTTTGTGGAGATCACAGCTCTGCAAAATAAACATAATCCTACAGCAGACTTGTTCTTAGAGAGAATATTTTGTGCTTATTGAGCTACAGAAGCAGTTCATGGTCTTGTGGATCTTGCAGAGCCCTGAGAAGTTTGTTTGGGCAATGAAAGGACATGGAGTCTTCTCTGCTCAGGGTAGAGGTGGCCTCAGCTCCTCCAGACTTTAGGTGTGAATGTAAATCCCCTTGGAAGTATCTTAAGGACACTGGCCCTGAGAGTGGCAAGCAGGACAAATGGGATGTATTTAACTCTTGCTCTTCTCTGTCCTCTCTCTGTCTCTTTTAGTGCTTTCATGAAGATGAATAGGCCAGGTCTACATTTCCTGATAGACCCCAGAATTACATCCTGGAAGGCAATTTCAGCAGTGCTAATGCTGTGACCACTTTATCAGGAACTAGAGAGATACTGTTTAAAAGGCAGAACAAGCCCTGCTGTTATTGCCCATTGCCCCACATAGCATAAAACCCAAAAGAGTTGTTAAAACCTTGTGTTTCTCTTTTTTGTCTCCTGCTTTGTGCTCCTCCACGCTGAAGATATACAAATGAGCCACTCAGTTCAACTTCAATAGTAGTTGAGGTTCTTTCCTCTTTGCTGTGGGCTTGAAGAATTTCTTTTAACCCTTTTATGCATTTCATTCTGCTCAGGAAATCTTAGAACCAAGATCTTAGTAATTAAATCCTACTGATTTCTGTTGACATTATTATGGCCAACTCAATGTGGGACATCTTCTTGGGTTAAGAGCTTGGAATTTATCAGTGTGGCTGCTGTTCCACATATTTATATGCAAGACACTCAGTATAACTCTTTATCTTTTGGGGATCCTGGCTTTTATTATGATGTTAATTATCTGGGCAGCCTTCTGAAGTCCAGGATTGAAAACTGAATGTGGGCAGCACAATAAAAAGTGATCTTTAAGGTTTATGGAGTGCAGATAATTTATGCACAGGACTTTGAATGACAGCAAAGGGGAAAGATTTTGGTGAAGGAAGGTGAAACAGTGGCCTCTCCTTCTAACAGAGGTGTGAGGCTTTAATCATCATATTGGGATAGTGAGTTTTAAGTTCTCAGTTCAACAAAGCAGTCAAGTATATGGTTAGTTTTAAACTAATTGCTAACTGAAGTTTAAGTTTAGTTTAAACTAATATAAAGTTTTAGTTTAAACTAAACTGCTAACCCAGAGGAACTGTGCATCTCCCAGGTCTGTGGTCTGAGATTTCAGCTGGCTTCTTATGGGGAGACTTGTAAATGAGACTTTGATGGTCTCAGATTTGATATCTCTATGCTTGCATGGCCAAGGCAGCTCTGTCCAGCCTGTGTGCAGTGGGGGTCTCCTTCAGCTGCCTGATCACCAAAGATTTATTCACTTAGGGAGAAAATGTAAAAGCCATCTTAGATACAGTTGTAGAAAATCAGTGAAAATTAGTGTAAGGTGCTGTAACAAAATGGGGGGGAATGGACTGTACCAAAAAAGTTAGTGTTTTCTTTTGTAAGCAGCCCAGAGACTTGGCTCTTGCAGGTGGCCTCTGTCAGACCTAGCTGGAAGAGTTTTGAGCCAAGGCTGCTCCTCAGCTGGATGATTCTCCTGTCCCAGCACACCCAACAGGCTCACTCTACTCAGGTCATTATTTTAAGGCCAAACCAGTTGGTTTAGTTTAAATAGACCTAAGTCAATTAGGGTGATTAAGGTTGAATCCACTGGCTTGGCACTGGTAGTATGGAGGGGTTTACATGTTTGTTTTGGGACAGTGAGGCCCAGGGGAGGGGCTGCACAAACAGAAGTGCTTTGGCACAGAGCATCTTACTTGACCCAGCTCACGTGGTTCCGACGTCCCGTCAGCTTCTGACTGTGCCAGCAGTGGGGTGCAGACCCTTTTGTAACTAGAAACACATGCAGGGGCCAAACTGCCAACGTGTGGACCCAAAAACTGATGCTAGCTGGCTTCTCTAGTTCATAACACTGCTGCAAAAGTCTTTTTCTCATACTGCTTCATTTTGGGATGGTGGAAATCACTATTTCCCATCTCTTTCATTTTCTAAAAAACTTGTGTGTTATTTCCAATACCCATCTTAATGAGATCTGTTGTTCTAAATCCTACAGTCAGAAATAAATTGGGCGTTGCTTTATTTTAAATATTTCAGCAGTAAATGTAAGAGCTAAATTTTGTGGTGCTTTATGCTTGCTAGTTTCTTTATCCTTGCTGTTCATCCTAAAGTTCTCTGTACGTCTGAACCTGTATCAATGTTAATCTCTGTAGCTGTTAATGTAACTTTTCTGCCTTTTTATTTAACTGCTTTCCCACTATCTAGGAAAAACAAAAGGCTTTTGATCTTCATTTAAAGCTGCAGTTTTTATCCACTGTGTTGCAGCAGGTGAGAACGCTTTGTTTTGTCTGTGTCTTCTTACATCGCTTACGTAGTAAGAGATGCTATAAAGTGATATTGAGGGTTTCCACAGTTCCCAAGCAAAATTCTCTGACACAAAATGTTTTCCTGGAAGTACCAAGCCTGAAAAAAAAAATCACACCATTTGGCCACAGTCAATAATCATGGCAAAAAATTAATTTATAATCACAGCTAGAAGAACAGAAGATGAGAGGGGTGTGCTCATCCTATTCTCATGTACTCCACCTGTATTAAGAAATTTGGAAGGAAAAAATATAAAATTTTATTTCAACAGTAATATTTCTGGTCATAGTGGTCTTCAAGACTCTTTCTAAGCTCCCAATTTCAAAAAAAAACTAAGCAAAACCCTTAATTCATTGTGGAGATAGTACACAGTGAGTAGGCGCTTTCTCACTTTGCTGCTGGTGTCTGCTGCTTAGCATCCATCTAGGTGGGCAGAGCTTTCATATTCTGTGCTGTTTGAGTCTCATCTTAGGAGAATCAGATATTAAAAGGGATTTTCATTTTATTCCCTGAGCAAATATATGCTTATATTTTAAAATAGCTATGCTATATCTAGTGGTAAGTAAATTAATTCCATAGCGTTCTCTCAGTCATGAAATAAGAGTGACTTTGTATCAAAAGTTGATGTTTAATTCAGCAAAACATTCCTCTCCACCACTTCTTTTTTCCTTACTCTCAGGGTTATGTTTTAGACTATAAATTTTCATCATCCTGGTTTTCTGTAGTAGAAATATCAAGGATAATTTTAGAGGAAAAATGTTTCTCCATTTGTGCAATGTCTCCAGCCTGTGTCCACTACAGATACTCTCACACAACCCTCTCTGGAATTTAAGATTTATTTCCATTTGCAGCTTGGACCATAATATTTCACCTCTTGGAAAATAACTTCCTTTCTCATGATTATAGGTGGCTTGTCTGGAGAAACAAAGCATTAAAAATTATTAGGGATCACATCAGTAACTACATTAGGACAGTAGATTGAATTTGCTGGTAAAAAATCTAATATTCAGAACTACCACGTACAGTCAAAGAGCAACTGTATTTGTCATGCTTTGGAGAATGTCAGGAGAAGAATAGCTCACTCTGTAAGATAATTTAGCTTTCTTTTTTTCTAAATGAGTGCCCAAAAATGGAGACATTGGTCAAAGCAGGAAGGCTTCAACTTGCACATGAGAGTAATTCCTTAATACGATAGGTTAGTGTAGTATACTTGTCTCCCATCAAATATCAAGGCAAATTTTAGCTTTCTTCCCCAGTTTTGGTGGTGATGAGTGCTTAGGGCTCACTTTTAGGCTAAAGATCTTTTGATCTTTAAATCCTGGAGGGGTTTCCAAGCCGTGGAGATGTGGTGTGAGGGACATGGGTGCCCTGGCAGTGCTGGGAGAACGATTGGACTCAAGGATCTGAAAGGTCTTTTCCAACCCAAACAGTTCTGTGCTTTAATTTGGGAGGGGTGGTGTCTCCAGTGCCTTGAGGAGAACTTGGCTCTTCTGGGCCAGGTATTTGTAGCAGATCACTGCCCACCTCTGTCACATCCATATTAGCTCTCTGAGTTGCTTGACAAGACGGATGGGACAGACCTCGTCGTGGCAGGGTGGCTGCCTCTTGGAATCACTTACAGGTGTTAGCAGTGACCTCTCCTGCAAGGGCAAGATAAATCAGACAGCCAAGAGGTCTTCAGAGCAATTTGAAATGTCCTCCTCCCAGGATGATCTTGGCGTGCGTGTGTCTGTGAATTTTAGGGGATTTTTACAGAACGTTGTAAATCCCGAGTTCGACGTGAGTGGGAGGGGAGAGGATTGTGAAGCACTAAAACTCCAGGATACTTTTTCTTTTTTATTTTTTTTTTAACTTTGATGTATTAAATAACTATATCCAGAGTACCCCGTGAGGTTTGCAAACTGTCCTGTTTGGAACATGAGCTGTTTTAACAGCTTTTGACAGTGCCTCCAAAAGGAGGTAAAAACCTACACATGATCTGAGTACCCAGATTTTCCAATTTGAGAAGCCTTGAACTCCCCACATGTTGATTTTATGTCTCCCTCTTAAGCTCTTCCTGCTTCTCTTTAAAATACACCCTGGTGGAAAGCTGAGAGCTGAGTATCCTTCAGCAGAAACCTTTCACAAAGTCTGGATTTAAATGCATGGAAATATTGCTTGTGCTCTTCAGGTTTGGGAGATCTACTCTTTAGATAGACTCTAAGGAAAATTCCTTTTGCTGCCCATGTATTTCTTTGTGGTGTTTATTCTATACTGTCTTGTTGAACTTTCCTTCCCCTATCCATTACCTGTTGAGAAAAGTAGGGGGTTTTACCCAAAATCTTGATTTCTATCACAGAAAATGGAAAAACAGAACCCAAACCCCCATTTTGTAGCAATTGGTCTGTAATAAATGCCAATATGGATTCTCACAGCCTGGTGTAAGAATTCCTTTTTCTAATTTAATCTTTTTTTTTTGGAAATCCACCACTAACTACAAAGGATAATAAAAAATTTAAGTAATAACAATCCCTAAAGTGAGGCTGCAGTTCTGGAAATGGAGAACACGCGTCCGTGAGGATGATGAAGAAAATGTTGTGTCTGGCCTTTACCTTTCTTTTGGTCACTACTCATAGAATAGAGAATTGGGTACTCATAAAAGCAAATAATAAAACAAAGTAACATTGATTTCCTCTTCTGCCCTCTAAAATTATCGATCTGATTTTAACCTAATTGGCACTTGTGAAAATAAATGGAAAAAACAGTCGGCTGTTGATGGGCTTCAGGTATTTGTTTGCAGGAAGAGAGTCCTGGACCTGCTTCTCCAGGGCTGTGCTGAGAAGCTGAAGAGATCCCAGGGCTGTGGCACACTGTATCTGCTTTGTTCTCCTCCTCTTTCATCTCCTGGGTCTAATTAGTTCCTGTAATTTGGAGAATTGATAGTGCTGGAGATGCCGTAACGTATCGATGCCCAACAATCGAGCACATGCTGCTTAAAAAAGCAGGATTTCAGTAAAAGTCTTCTCTAACAGAATAAATGAACAGCTAATTAAGGGAAAGGGATCATAAGAGAGGTTTCCCAGTTAAACCCACCAGCCTGTGAAGCACAGGAACGTTCTTTCTCCTCTCTGCTGCCAGCTGATGGATTGGCTGATAAAAGGTTTACAGAGCACCCAGGCATTTTTAATCAGCTGTACTTTCCTGCACTACAGAATTTACTACAGAGAACCCCAAAATTGTCTTATTTCCTCAGTTTGGATCCTCAGATGTTTTGTTAGTGGGGAAATTTGAAGTTCAGTGGGTCCCTAATTCACAGGCCTAAGTCTTCGCAGGATTGAGGGGTGAAATTAAATACAGGTTTAAATTTCTTTCAGGCAAAGCAATGCTGAAATTATAGCCCATAAATTCAGGGACAATGTTTGTATTGCCTTCAACAAGCTTTGGTTCAGGTTGACAGGGCTCTGAGCAACCTGCTCTAGTTCCCCATGACCCTGCTCCCTGCAGGGGATTGGATGAGATGGGCCTTAAAAGGTCCCTTCCCACCCAAACCATCCCATGATGGTTTGGGTGTTGAGCTTGATGCTTGAGGGTATATCAAGAGAAATATTATTGCCATCAGAGTAGTTGTCCTGAAGCCCAAAGCTCTGTGGGAATCATCAGAATCAGGACAGCTCATTACAAATTACAGGTCAGGAACACTGATGAAAAGGCTTTTTTTAAAAAAAAATGGTTAAAACTGCATGCTTTGCCTTGGTATTTGATAGAATTTATTACATAAATATTGGAAAAAAAGGTAAATTGAATTGTTTTCTTTTTAAATGAGGATGCAGGTGTTTGCATGCAGGTCAGCCTTTGTTTTTTGGGGCTATCACATAACCCATAGCAAAGCTCTCTGTGAACCACTGCCCTCACAGGGCTGCTGAAGCTCCTGCAGAGGTGGAGACAGATGATCCCACATCTGTTTGCCAGTACCCAAAAAGGAAGATTGTGTTTTAAAACCTCTTTAAAACACTCTCACAAAACCAGCCTCGCCTCACTCGCTCGGGTTTTAAAGCTGGATCTTCGCCTGCCCTCCTTCGGGGTGGGATTTGGACCATCCCTGCTGCAGGAGCTGTGTGGTAGAAGAGTTGCATGTGTGTCTTATTTTGCCTGTGGAAGCACTGGGGGATATGTGGGCAAGGGAGGGAGAAAAAGGGCTGTGGCCTCGAGTTGTACCCCACAGTCCTTGTACCTGGCGAGCTGCCGTGAGCAGGCGCCGCCTTAGCGTGGCTAAAGCAGCAGCCTTGGGGAAGGGGGCTTCCCCCACGCCCTAAATTAATGCTGTTGTTTCTCTCTGTCTGCTCTTGTAACCAAACAGAAGTACTCTGCTGTCTCTCTCTGCAACATATCTACAGAAGTGCTGAAAGTCATCAACGCCACCGAGGAGCTGATCGCGGAGTCGGCGCATCCCGGCGGGCAGGACGGGGGCAGAGGGACCCTCCCCCTGGGCACAGACCCCGCCCGCCTCGACGAGCAGCTCACCACGCTGGAGGAGAGTGTAAGGGCAGCAGATCAGGGCCTGGGACTGTCACGAGGATGAGTATGTCCCAGAGGGAAGGGGAAGGCCCCTAAGGGGCACCAGGGGGTGTGCAGGGCTGTCCAGCTGAATCTGAAACGTGTCCGATGTTGGGCACACCACCTCTGCCCTGGGGAGATCATTCCAGGGGCTGATTGTGAAAAGTTTTCCTCGTGTCCAGTTGGGATCTTCCTCAGGAGTAACTTGTACCCATTACCCATCATCTTCTCCACAGGACTCCTGTAAACAGGCAGTCTCCAGCTTCCTCGGAGCCACCCTTTGAATCCTGGTGACAAGGTCTCCCCTGAGCCTTCTTTGCTCCAGGCTGAATGACTCAAGTTCTCTCAGCCTTTCCTCATAGGACACTTTCCAAGGCCTTGGATTATCTTTGTGGCCCTTCTCTGGAGCCTCTCCAGCCTGTCCATGTCTTTTTTCTCTAGCAGGGACCAAAACTGAACCCAGTATTCCAGGTGTGGCCTGACCAGCACTGAGTACAGTGGGTTCATGCCTCAATCTCTGCTGGTGATGCCCTTGTTGATGCCACCCAACAGCCCATGGGCTTTCTTTGCTGGAGCAGCAGCACCCTGTTTGCTCATATTGAGCTTGTTGTCTACCCCCAAGGTACCTTCCCATAGAGCTTCTCCCCAGCCAGGTCGATCCTGGCATGTCCTGCACTCCTGGATTATGTTTTCCCATGTGCAAAACCTTATATTTGTCCTCGTTGAACTTCATCAGGTTCTCATTAGGCCACTCTTCCAGCTTATCCAGGTCTTCTGCAGGGTGGTTCTCCCTTCCCAAGTGTCCACTTCCACATTTGGTGTGGTATCATTAGCAAAATTCATCAGGACACACTTGATCCCATCATCCAGACCACTTATAAAGATATTAAAGGTATTTTTTTTAAATGTCTACTGGAAAATATTTGAGGTAGGTAAAGAAGTGGATGTTTTGGAGTTTATAGATAATTTTAGAACCTCTTCTCTCAGAAGTTAACTTAAGCCCCTGTGGCTTCCAAGAGGACCTGTCATCTCCAGGGAGATCTGCAGTGCTGAATCATAGAGGGAGGTCACCACTCAGTGGCCATTTTTATGCATCCACTTAATGGAGCTGGTACACTTGTCATTTTCCATTTTTCTCTTCTCCCCCTGTTTAACTGATTACATTTCAGTGGGTTTGGGGCTTTTTTTCCCTTCAATTAGGGGCACTTAAAGCTCTCACAGGAGGCTGGGTTGTCCCATTATGACATCCTGATCAATTCAAGAGAATAGATCCTGTTTTGTTTTCACCCTGGAAAATCTTCAGATAGAAAATCTTGGACTTGATGATCTCGGGGGTCCCTTCCAACCTAAAGGATTCTAGGATTCTATGAAAATGGGGGGATAAAATCAGTTTCCTCCACAGGAACTCACTTCCACAACAGACTGAGGGGGAGAGAATCCATGGCAGTAACAGCCA
>NW_008606276.1:12846-13258 GCF_000691845.1 Merops nubicus | reverse complement strand
AGAGACTCCAGGGCAGTACCAGCCAGTCCTCTGGCAGTTAAAAATGGTTTGGTTTTGGGGAAGATCTTTAAGTGATAAAGTCTGTTATTGTCTCTTACCTGGCCCAGGTAAGTGTGTTGACCCTCCACAGACTGACTGCAAAGGGCTGGGAGGCTGGAAGGTGTTGGCTGCTGTATATTGGGCTGAGGGCAGGGTGGGGTGGGAGACTGTTCTTGCAAGCCCAGCTAATGAAGTTCAGCAGCACGTGGTTATTAATTACAGGCTTAAGGGTTGTTCCCACAGAATTTGGGCTGCCGGCCCGTTTCCCTGAGCAGACTGGTCACCTGGTGGCTCCCCCCCTTGTAGACTTGGGGGTGGCTGTGGGTGTGCATGCCACAGGGGACTGCCTTGGCCCTGCAGGTGTACCTGACAG
>NW_008606276.1:0-12769 GCF_000691845.1 Merops nubicus | reverse complement strand
AGTCCCAGCTGGCCCACCTGGAGGATCAGGTGGCCACAGCGGCCGCCCAGGTCCATCACGCCGAGCTCCAGGTGAGCCCCAGAAGCTCCTCCTCCTCCTCTGCAGCCCTCCTGGTGCTCACCCCTCAGCCTGCACGCCCTTCCAGTGCTCTTTTGGGGTGGTGAGCCGGGGGTGGGTGTTGCGTGGCGGGGCCCAGGCTGATGTGCTCCGTGTGTTTGGCTCTTCCCGGTGGTTTGGTTCTTCCCAGTGGTCTCCTGTGGGGTGCATTGAGGAGAGTGTGGCCAGGAGGTTGAGGGAGATTCTCCTCCTCCTCTGCTCTGCCCTAGTGAGGCCACCTCGGGAGTACTGTGTCTGGTTTTGGGCTCCCCAGTTCAAGAGAGACGAGGAGCTACTGGAGAGAGTCCAGTGGTGGCAGCAGAGATGCTGAGGAAAGGCTGAGAGCCCTGGGGCTGTTCAGCCTGGAGCAGGGATCTTCTCAGTGCTCATCAAGAGCTAAAGGACTCTGGGCAAGAGAATGGGGCCAGACTCTGATTTTCAGTGGTGCTCAGTGACAGGACAAGGGGCAACAGGCACAAACTGGAACCCAGGAGGTTCCATCTGAACGTGAGGGTGCCCGAGCCCTGAACAGGCTGTCCAGGAGGAATATACTTTGCATGTGCATTAAATTGACTTTGAATTGGAAAATGTGTCCAACAAAGTCATTCTTTTTAAAACTCAGCTTGAGTGAACTTGGGATATGCAGCTAAAGGTAACTGGGAGGTGGCAGACACAGGTTTTCTCTCCTCCTCTCTTTTTTTTCCTCACAAGGAGTAAAATGCCTCTTCCTTGGAGGCCCAAGGTAGGTTGGTTTGTTCTTTTACTCCATCTTTGCTAACAAATTAAGCCCCTTTTAGCATCAGGCCTAAAGAACCCAGGGAGGTGTCAGAATGCTGCAGAAGTTAGCTGCCTGTTTATACTTTCTGATTAAAGATTTGACTGGGAGGGTTTAGATTTTATTAGTGGTATCTACAGTAATTCTAAAACTTCTTTTTCCCCCTCCCCATCTCTCTGTCTGTCTGTCTCTCTCTCATTTTCTTTGAAGATTTCAGATATTGAGAGCAGAATATCAGCTCTCACTGTTGCAGGCTTGAACGTGGCTCCCTGTGTTCGCCTGACAAGGAAACGGGATGAAAAGCAAACCAACCAGGTGCCAGAACATTCTGTAGTATTCCAAAATACCTGGGGGAAACCTCACCTCTCTTTCTGGCGTGGCGTTGAGTGATGCCTGTGTGTTTTTTACAGATGCACACAATAGACACGTCAAGGCAGCAGAGGAGAAAACTTCCAGCTCCACCAGTAAAAGGTGCGTTTAAGGGGGTTTGGGGTTTTGGGGTTTTTTTTAACCCTGCAGTGCATTATCTTTGGCAATTCTAGGGCCTGCTTCACCTCACTGTACTCTTGGTTTACTCTTGTGTAATTCCACTGATTGACGTGGCCTCAAACTTTAATAAATCTGGAGTATCACAGCTTGCTGGGTTTAATTTAAATTAAATCCAGCTCTCCTCACAGACCTGAGGGGAAGTTTCCTCCCTCTGGAAGCTGTGACACTTCAGGAGTATTGTTCCATCTGCCTTAATCTGTCATGTGAGGAATCTGCCTTTTTGTATTTTTCCCAGGTGAAAAAGGAGATGGTTCCCCAGTTACCACGGTCAGAACGTTTAACAGGAACTTCATCCTTCAAGGGTCCCTAACACAGAGAACTAAAGAGAGGAAAAGCACTGCCAAGGACTTAATGGTAAACTCATGGGAAATGGTTTTAAAACTGCTGTTAATAGCAGTGAACAGAGAGAGGGGTATAGACTCAGATGGGCTTGGGTAAGAAGGGTCTTTAAACCTCATCTCATCCAGCCCCCCTGCAGGGACAGGGACATCTGCAGCTAGAG
Organism: Merops nubicus; assembly: GCF_000691845.1. Classification (NCBI taxonomy): domain Eukaryota; kingdom Metazoa; phylum Chordata; class Aves; order Coraciiformes; family Meropidae; genus Merops; species Merops nubicus. The sequence continues at coordinate 10,847 of NW_008606276.1, read as the reverse complement.
CAGGGTGCTCAGAGCCCCATCCAACCTCCCCTGGGATGGTTCCAGGGATGGGGCAGTGACCACCTCTCTGGGCAGCCTGGGCCAGGGGCTCACCCCCCTCAGTGTGAAAAACTTCTTCCTGTCTGATGAAATCTCCTTCTTGTAGTTTAAACCATCACCCCTTGTCCTGTCACAGCAGGCTCCCCTAAAAAGTCCCTTCTCAGCTTTCTGCCAGGCCCCTGGCAGCCCCCAGCAGGTCTCTCCAGCTGGAGCCTTCTCCTCTCAGCTGCCCCAACCCAACTCTCTCCTGCTGGGCTCCCAGCAGAGGGGTTCCAGCCTTCAGATATTTTTGTGTCCCTCCCCTGGATACTCTCCAACAGATCCATTCCTTTCCTGTGCTGAGGACTCCAGACTGCAGGGGGGTCGCACAGAGCTGCCAGAGGGGCAGGATCCCCTCCCTGCCCTGCTGCCCACACTGCTGGGGGTGGGTGTCTGTGTGGGCAGCAGCACTTCAACACCCTCACAAAAGAGGGAAAAGAACAGAAACCACCAGGGCAGCTGTGAGCAAATAGGAGCCATGTCCTGGAAGGGGTCTGACTACAGAGCAGGGGGGGGCAGCTCCTGAGTGTCAGCCTGTGTGTGAAGGTGCCTTAGCTGCCAGACCTCCAGGGGTGTGCCACCCTTCTCTCTTAAAACAAGAAGCAAATCAGTGGGCCCCTGTAACCCAGAGTTCTGAACCAGCAGGTGAGAGTCACCTCGAATCCCACCAGTTTTTGAGACGTGCTCAGAGGTGACTGAAGTGGAATTTTTAGGAATACACACCTGGCTCCCTAGAAGCTTCAGCAAGCTCGTTGTGTTTCACTCATGGATCTTTCCTGTCCCTCTCTGTTGTAGGAACCTGCTCTAGGATCTGCTGTGATGTACTGAACTGACACCTCCCTACTGCCAATAACACACTGCCTAAGGCTGTACACTCCAGTGCCTTTACCTAACAGCCATTGCATACGTCCAGCTGAAAATGGACCCTCAAGAACCCACAATGCCTCAGTTATAGGGCTTCGTTCGGATACCTCACTGAGAAAGCTGTCCAAGTCTTCAGCATTGTGGTCTGCTAAAGGAAACTCTGCCTTAAAAGTTCTCACAAGACTCTAGAAAGGACGCTGAGTTTCAAAAGCAAGGCTCCACGTTTTAAGATGCACTTTTTCTCCCTCTTGATTGTACTAAAGTATGTCGTCTTTAAACTGCAGGATGTTTTTGTACACTCCATCAGGCATCATTCTAGGCCCATATTTCATGCAGAAAGGTGGAACAGAGCAGGCCTGTGAGCCACGTCTGCTTGCTCTCCCTGTTCACCTGGGCACCCCTCGGGTCGAGCAATAAGAACACCCCTGTGCTGTGTGGTGGGGGAGGATGAGCAGAGCGCCCAGCCCCGCTCCCAGGGGGTCAGGGGAAGCTCTGACAGGGTTTGGAGGAGGAGGGGAACGTGCAAAAGCCTCCTCTGTTCATCCAGGGGACGTTTGGCACGGGCAGTGTTCTAGCTGAGGTATCTTGCCCTTGGCGGCAGGGGGGCCGTGGAGGGCACAGGTTGGGCTGTGAGGGGGTGGCAGCACGTGTGGGCCAGATGTCTGTGGAGCTGCCATCCTGGCACCTGGAAATGTCTCAACACTGCTGTGAAACCACCTCCTTTGTATGTCTCATTCTTGACAGCATTGTCCTCTTCGTGGTGTCCAACCATGCCCTAGCTCAGAATGAATTCCGACCAAAGCTAAGATCAGAAAGAGAAATTCAAAGGATTTGGGATGAATATTTGCTGGCTGGCTAGTGGTTGCAGGATGGCTACAGGCCCTAAGAGATTCCCTTCTGCCATTCCCAGGCTTTTCAGAGGAGGGAGCACATGTAGCCCAGTTGTCTCCTCCTGTACTACTCTGTAGTAAACATGGAGTAGCTGGTTCTTGTCACTAGTGCCACGTGCATCCTGCTCCCATTGGACCACCCTGGATAAGACTGTGAGGAGTAAAATTTCTTCTTTTGTTTCTTGAGGCCTTTGGAAGGTGAGCCAATTTGGAAGGCCAAACTTGAGCAGATGCCCAGGAGGGAAGACGTGGCTCACAGGGTGTCCCTGTCACCCTTTTCAGGGAGGACCTTGCTGACGTGTGGGGCTTTCTGCTCTGAGGGATAGAGAGGAGGTGGCTGCAGGAGAGAAGCCAGCCTGGGCTGCTGGAGGGAGGGGACAAGCTGGTGAGTTCTTCCCCAGCACTGAGTGGTGAGCAGTGGGCACCAGGGAGGGAGGAAACCCTGTCCCTGCCAACAGCCACTGGCAGTGCCACACCTTGCCCACCACGTGGCCATGAAATGTCCATGGCTGGGCCAACAGGAGCAAAACTGAGCAAATGTCCCACCCAGGCTGGATTTAGGAGGAGAGGTGGGGAATGGCTGGATGGGAGGGCTGGGAGAGCAGCTCCAGCTCCAGCTCTGCCACCCACGTTTGACATCTGGCTTGTCAGCACTCTGCTGTCCCGCTGCATGCGGGGGAACTGCAGCCAACCTCCCACCCAGGGGACTCCTCCAGGGAACTTCTGCCTGCCCCAGAGCCACCCCTGTGTGTTCATCCTGGTGAAATGGGTTTGCACTGAGGGGGGGCAGGATTCAGCCTGCTCTGTTTAATAGATAAATATACAGAGAGAGCACAAATCGATTTTATTTATATATATATATGCAATCCAGGAAAGGAGATTAAACACAGCAGGATGCCTCATGTTGGGGGTTTGGGGGTTATTTTGTTATCCAATCTCCCCCTCCTTCCCTGCCTGTCCTCGTGTATGTATCCAACACACTCCCAGGCCCTGGTTTGTGCTGGTGTGCGTGTTCAGAAGCATCATTAATGGTGGCTGGTCTCCATCTTTGTCTAATAAATAATAACTAATATCGTGTATGTAATATCAATACAGAAATGACTAATTTTAATAGGCTAACTCTCTGGCTTGTGTTCTGTTAGTGTGATTTCAACAAGCCCAACAAAGTTTGGAATAGGTTGTTTTCCTTAAGAGGCATGAGAAGCAAACTATTATCCTGTTACAATGTTCAAATATTCAGTCTTCTTTGACAGAAAAAAAAACGTGTACTGTGTAAGCATTGCAAAAAAAAAAAAGGAAAAAAAAAGGAAAAAAAAAATCCCACCTGCTATGAGGCATTTGAATTTTTACAAATGTTTATTGTGCCAAATATGTGCAAAGATATAAAAGAAAAAAAAAAATCATAAAAGCGTATGTTATAGCACACAAAGAATTATTTTGTCATCGAGTGATTTCAACCTTGAGTGTTAATATTTATATCTAGATTAATTTTTATAAATGAAACTATTTTACTGGGTAAAATGAAGATTCTATGATCTATTTGATGAAGTCTGAGTGAATATGAAGCTTGCCTTGTTGTCGTTCCCTGCATACTCCCCGAGAATTATTGTCAAGAGAAATTATAACAGAGTAAAAGCAGTCTGTGAAAAGAATTGCCTTTCCAAGGACTCGATTCATAAAGAGAACCCCAAAGTTCTCCTCTGTGGTTTGGATTTCGGGGGCTGCCCATCCACCAGCCCCCCCAGGGGATGGAGTGTTTCCACCAAGGCTGGGGTGGGAGGAATCCTCTGAGGGCATTCATTGAATGCCTGTTTTAAGTCCCACTTTGGGGCAGCAAAGGTGTAGCCACTCCTTTATTCTACTCAAAATCCTCTCCTCGCTGCCAGATGGCTTGCCAAGAGAATAAAAGGGTTAAAGGACCTGCAATGGTTAATTCAACCACCATTAAATTTTAGTGGTTTCTAACAGAGCACACCCAGAAACACAAGTTTGGTCTGATTGGTCTTTTCCAGGAGGATTCATGGGCTGGATTGAACCGTCAGTCGTTAGCTAAGTTGTGAACGAGTTTTTTTGGATAGAAGTTTAAACTTAAACCAGTTATTAACCAAGATTAAACATATTGTAGATAACACTTATAAAATTAATGCTACGTGGCTTGTGGTCCTCAAAGAACAACTTCAGATTGATCAGGTTGCAAACTACTACAGTGTTTTAAAGGTTTCATCTGGTTTAGCTTAAACCCCTTTTGGTTGGTGCACGACCACCTGCAGTGGGCACAAAACTACTCAAAAGAGTTTAATTAGCCAATTTTTGTTGTTTATTTTTTTTTTTCTTCAGGGAGAAAATATTTATCTTTGATAGCAGCTCCTCTTTGGTCATGAATTGTCTCTCTCCAGCAGTACAGGAAGAATCCTGAAGGGCCAATGAGTAGCTCAGGGCGACGTTGCCACGAGTGGACAGTGCCACTACTCACAGAGCAGCAGCATTTCAGGCCATTGATGCAGGTACATGGAAAAAAAAGAGCCTCTTTTTCATTCTTCCAACCATTGCTTTTTATTTTCACTTTGAAATGCCACAGGAAGGTTTCATGATACACTTTACACGCTGGAGTCTCAATCCCAGCACAGAAGCCGCGTGGTTTTGGGGCGAACCTAACGTTACAGCGAGCAGCACCAGGGGACTGGTGGGGGTGTAAGATGAAGGAGAATGGAGATCACCAGTCGTCGTCCTCTGTGTCTGACACTTTCTGCTCCCACAGGGCGTTCAGGATGAAACCCAGGTGTCTGCTCAGGGGCCTGGGGCTGCCACGGCTGCTCCTCAGCTGCCTCTTCCCGAAGCGGCCGATGGGGCGCACGCCACGGCCCACGTACCAGAAGGGGTCGATCTCTGGGCCTGGAATTCAGAGCAGGGAGTGAAGCACCTGCCACTGCCCCTGGAGGCAGTTCCCTCAACATCTCCAGGCTCTTGGAGGGCTTATCTGTAGTCCAGGAAAAATATACCTAAGGGGAGAGGCTACAGGCAGACACACAGCTCTGCGGTGCCTCTGGGGGCTGCTTTCCACGTGTGGAGCCCCAAGGAGGAGGATTCAGATGCACGAGTGATTTTTCTCCATCTGGGCTGCAGCCTGCAATCCTAACCTAAACTGACACCCCCCACAGATTCAGGAGGGTGCAGTGTGGTTTAAAGCTGGCCCGAGCCCTGGAAGAGGTGACAACACAGCCTGTGTGCAGGCAGACACAGCAGCTCCCTGTACCACCACTTCTAAACTGAAGTTGTCTTCATGGGTGACTTTTTCTTCTTTTAAAGTGTCTGAATTTAACTATATTTGACTTGGTTTTGTAGCTTAGTTTTAGAGCAGGTGTGGAATTGTATTAAAAGACTGAGATATAACAAGAGGGAAAAACCTACTAAAGCACTGGAGGTGATCCCCCCCAAGGAAATGCCAAATCATTCCAAATCCAGAGGAGTGTCAGGAACAAGAATCAATTTCCATTTAAGTGCATTATATATCACCCAAGGCACATAAAAGTCTCAGGCAAGGCAGCAGAATTTCCCCCTCTGCGTTTTGATGCTTGAACATCAGAAAAGTAGATTAAAAAAATCCACTTTGGCTGTAAATTTCTCCATAAATATGTCTTTTAAATCTTTCCACGCTGTCTTTACAGCCCTTTTGCCCACCAAAACTCAAGTAACTTCCTTTTTGTTTCACCTGGGTACCTAAAAACAGGATTCTCCCCATATCCCTAGTCCCCTTTAGTGGGGAAAGGTGTGTCACACACCTCACTGGCTGCACCCCCTCTCTCCCTCTCCACATGCAGTCATCAGCCTTCACTCCTCCAGGGAAGGTGAGAGTTCCTGATAAAAGATTTCTCTCAAAAAAACCCTTTTGGGCTGTGATTTCCTTGGGACATGGAGTGTTGGCCAGCCCCAGTTCCTCACAGCATCTCTCAGTGAAGACACTTCAACCCCTTGTGTTTTGGCTTTCAGACAGCTTGTGGTTCCAGACATGAAGATGTCTGTAAAGCCCAGTTAAGCTTCTGGCACTTCTCTTCACTGCACAGAAGCAGCTGTGAACTGCCCCAGGTCTACAGAACACAGCTGAAAATTTGATGTTTGAATATCTGACATATGCCACCTCACATTTTGTCAGTCTCTGGTACCTTAGTGTCTTCTCTGGTGTTTATCAAAATCCACCTTGGTGAACTGAGGGCTGTGAGGACCTGGGGTCTGTAGGTGCACTCAGAGGTGTAAATGGAAGCACAGGGCATCCACCACATCACCACAGCAAAACCCCCTCGTGGATTTGCTGCTGGGCTGTGGCTGGCAGCCTGAGCCTGATCCCTCCCTGATGCACCAGAGCCCCTGGGCTCACCACACGGGGGTCATCCCATCCCCTCAGGTGAGGCTCATACTTACTCCTGTTGTCTATCTGATGTTTAAACAGCCTGCTCTGTCCTGCAGCAAAGCTGAGTGACACCAAGAGCACCAGCACGTAGACAGTGACCAGCTTTAGGTGCCTGGGTGACCACTGGGCACGTGGTGTCCACGAGACTGGATGCCACATGATGGAGCAGTGGTGGGAAGGCTGTGGGGAGAAAAGTGAGCAGGTAGTTAAAGCTTTCAAGGTGAAGGGATCTCATCAAAGCTTAGGAGTATCTAAAGGGTGGGAGTCAAGAGGATGGGGCCAGATTCTTTCCAGTGTCAGGAGGCTCAGCACTTCCAATCCTCCCTAATTTTTCCTCTTCCTAATTGTTCCACCCGTTTGTATGGGGAGAAACTGTGGCAGAGGTAATGCCACAAACTTGACACCACATGATGCTGAGAGTTTCTGACCTCAGCTCTACACTATCTCTAGGCTTTAAGCTCTACACTGCCACTAGGCTTTAAGGATAAGAACAAAATCCTGGTGACCCACTCACTTTTACAAGTAACAGGGCTGGGAGATGGTCTGTGATCTCCTTGTGTCTCCTTACCCCACAGCCCTGCAGCTTTTTTCCAAAGGGAAAATGAAACGATCACAAAAATCTTTTAAAACTTACTAGTTGCAACAAAACTTGGCACAAAGTTTTCAGGAATAATTTTACTCCTGGAGCTTGGCAAAAGCTGGCACCGTTACCGTTTGGTCAGCTGGCTGCTTCTGCTTGGTGCCTAAGCAGAAATTCTGGCTGAGCAGCAGCTCTCACAGAGGTTTGGCAGTTTCCAGAGAGGTGAGAGGGGATAGTTACAGCACGTTAAAACCACTAGGAAAGGCAGAGTGAAGCAGCAGTACCACGGAGTCTGCCTCACCCCAGGAACAGGAGACCAGCCTGGCTCAGCACACCAAACTCGAGCTCTGCAGCAGATCCACCAGGTCTAAACCTACCACAGTGGGTGTCCTCAGAAGACAAGGTGCTATTAACTCTTTAAAGCCTAAGACAGCCCCTCGAGATCAGTGGCTACGTGCCCCCCTCCAACACAAACATGAATGGCTTTCAGGTTTGAAAGCAGCCTTGGGAAGCTCCATCAGCCACGTTGCCTCAGCACGGTCTCCTTTGCTGCAAAAACTGGAGGAAAGTTACCAAACACAGAGCACAGCTGTGTACAGGAGTGTTGGAAAAATAAAGCCCCCCATCCCCCCCCCAAAAAAAAACCCTGAAATCCATCAAGAAAGAGGCAGGACAAGCACTGAAGCAGCTAGAAGGAGGCACTCACCTCTTTGCACCAAAGCTGCTCCTCAGGTCGCCGCCGCTCCAAGCAGAAGCAGGGCAGCTGCCGGGGGCTGGTGCCTTTTTATACTGCAGGGAGGTGGGCTTGAGGCAGGGGGGGGACTCAAGAGGTGGGCCAGGAGGACGTCAGCAGCACTGGCCAGCAAAATTTAAATTTACAAAAGGAGGGGTAGCCCAAGGTGGCTCTGTTAGAAAGCCATCGATCAGGGCAAGGAGCAGGAGCCGAGGGCGGTGCTGGGGATTGCAGGGGGGCACAGGAGGACTCTTGGCTGTCACCCCCCAGCCCAGGAGAGCAGAGGGAGCTGCTGCCACGTCCCTGTAGATGTGGGGACATGGGCAGTGGGGCAGCAGCAGCTGCCACGCTCTCCCTGCAGAAAAGCCAAGCTCTCTGTGCTGCCTGGCTGAGGTGCTCTGGCTGCTAGGGCGAAAGGACCCGTGGGTGGGTTCGAGGTGTGAGGAGAAGGAGGAGAGGGATGATGGGGGGCTCTGACGGGCACCCAGCTGGAGCAGCTGGGCCACCAGCCCCTTCCCAGCCCTTCCTCCTCTTGCTGTTTGCTTGGGTCCTTACTCGAGGGCAGCTCTTGCCCCGTAACCCACGGCTGGGGTCAGCTCACCCACGCCCAGCGTTTAGGCCACGCATCACCCAAGCAGTGGATGAAATCAGCTGTGATTCAGGGCTGAAGCAGGCATCTACCACACAGAAAAATTCATCTGCGTGAGGCTGCCCAAGCAATGTTGTGTTTCTGCAACAGGCATCTCTTCTGCATGGTTATTTTTAACTCCATCTCTTGACTACTGTGTCATCACAATCTCCCTGCTCCAGATCCTTTTGTTTGCTGCGTTTTCCCCCCCGTGGTTCCCTGACCCCACCACCACCACCACGGAGGGGTATGGTCACTAACTGTGGGGTTTGAAGGAAATGTCTCCTCTAGGTGTAATAATTTGCTCTATTTTTACACGTGTATGGACACAACTGGTAAAGAAGCCTGAGGAAGGCTCTTCCATTCTCCAGTTTCCACCTAGTAACAGCTAAAAGACGTGTCTTGCTCCTCCAAGTTTTCAAGAGCTTACTCAGACTACTACACACTGCAAAGTATGAAGAGCACTTCAAGCCCATGATAGCACAAAAGGCCTTTGTACAGCTAAAGACAATCGATAATGTCTATACAGGCTTTCTCCAGCAACCTCCTTTTAGCCTGTTCCCTTTGAACCTTGCAAATGCTCCCCACCTACAAATCGATCTGTGCCCCAGAACTGTGCTTCCACCAGGCTGATTTTGTGTGTGTGCATGGAGAGGAGATCTTCTTAATGACTGAAAACCCTTCCTGGGGTTGCATCGTAGTTTTTCCCCCAGTGCTCTTCACATTGCTTCTGAGCAGAAAAGTGGGTCTCCTTCCTTGATCTCTAGTGGGCAGTTGCTAGAGTGAGGGCTTTTTCTCTCCACGCTATGTAGGACCCTGTCTTGTTTTGCTAAGTGATCTTATCATCTCAAAACAGAAATAAAAGCCTTTTTCATCCCATTTACTCTTTCTAGTCTTGCTGGCACTGCAGTGGGAGCTTTTCATGGCTTGACACCTACGTGGAAGTTACCAACGGTGCGAGGTCTTCACGTTAACAGGGTTTGCTTTATTGGTAAAGGCTGCCTGAAAAAATAATGTGCCATAAAAGGCTACTATAAAATGTTCCAAGCAACAAAGACTAATAAAAAGTGTGACAGTCTGTTTAAATGATCCCCAGCAGGCATTTCTCTTACCAAAATACTATCTCACTCCACCTTCCTTGACTCTTAAGTTATCATTTTGAGGGGTAGTGGCTTCAAACTGGAAGAAGGGAGATTTAGATTAGAAATTAGGGAGAATCTCTTCACTATGAGGGTGGAGAAGTTCTGGAACAGGTTGCCCAGGGAAGTTGTGGATGCTCCATCACTGGATGTGTTCAAGGGCAGGCTGGATGGGGCTTTGAGCAACCTGCTCTAGAGGGAGGAGTCCCTGCCATGGCAGGGAGATGATCTTTAAGCTCCCTTCCAACTCAAACCATTCTGTGATTTCTTCCCACCAGACCACAACTGAGCTACCAGAGTGCTACTCAGAAGCTTCACAGAAATCATCCTGACTTCTCAGGGTCTTTTCAGGCAGTTGTGATTTGATTTGATTTTGTTATCCCATTCGTAGCAGGGTTTATGCTTTGGCTGAGGAAAGCAGGTCGGGTTGTGTGACATAGAAATGAGAAAGCTGCTCAGACTTGGGAGGAACTGGGAAAGAGAATCATGAAAGAGTCAACTGGGAAGATCATTTAGGTACTGCTTGGAGGTTGGAGTGACCCAAGAGGATGAGGTCCTCTAATCCAAAACTGCTTTTTTTCTGTACTTCTTTTGCTGGTAGGAGCCTTCCATAACAGAGAAGGAGAAAAGCAAAGACATTTAATGGAGTTGGATGGAGAAACATAAACTTTTCTTTTCCAAGGAGAAAAGCAAAGACATTTAATGGAATTGGATAGAGAAACATAAACTTTTCCATCCCACCACTCTCATATACCAGTATGTGAATAGTTTCACAAAATAGTTTCATAAATCCATGAATACTGCTTGAGTCATCAATCTTGAGTCCACACACTGGACTCCTGTGTGTGAAATGAGGTAAAACATTGCTGGTCTGATTTTCTTTAGCCTGCAATGAGAGGGGGGATAACACTGATACTTGTGCTGCCTGGAGCTGGAAGCTCCTAATTGACCCTAAGAAGGGAGTATTTGTTGATTGAAAAGAGGCCCAGTTGCATTAACTGAGTTTGGAGGACTCAGAAAAAGTTTTGTTCAAGTTTATTCAGAAAAAGATGACAAATCAAGTAGCTAGATAAGGCTGTTAATTACTTGTAGCTTTACACCGAAGCTGTTCTCAACTAACATTCAGGTTCAGAGGAAAAAGCACTGGCTTTATTTCGGGGCTATTTTTTCCTTTGAGAAAGAGGACCATCTAGTGGTTAACACAGAAAAGATGCTCTTCCTTTCCACCATAATTAAGCAAGGTTTGAAGCCTCACAGGTTTCAGAGGAAAGCGTGTTTATCTTCAAATCCAAGCACACGCTGAGGCCAAACCCAACTGCGTGTACCCCAGGTGCTGGTAAGTCAGACTGACTGTTCCACCACCGCAATGGAAGAGCAGCAGAAGTGTCAGGAAAAGCCCCGCTGTGTCTGTGGGGCAGCGAGCACCCCTCAGGGCAGCCCGGGCCGGGGCGGTCCCTCAGCGGCACTCGCCCTGAGGGGCAGGGGGACGGAGCGCGGGAGGGGCAGGGACCGGCGGCGGCCATCACGTGC
>NW_008606275.1:42508-42770 GCF_000691845.1 Merops nubicus | reverse complement strand
AGGGAACGAGATTGAAAAAATGTAGGGTGGGTTTCAAGATGGGCGGTAATGGGATGATTTGCGGTCCCTCTCGTAGCCGGTCACAAGCTTGGAGGAGGAAGAGGAGGAGGTGGTGGATTTACCCTTCCGAAGTTGGGGCAGAAATTCCTCCCGCTCTCGCCCGGCTTCTCGGCGGAGGCTGCCAGGAGGAGGAACTGTCACCTGCGTCCCCCTTAATGGCTTTTTTCTGGCTGAGGCTGTCGCGGGGCCTGGGGCATCTGCG
>NW_008606275.1:232-42313 GCF_000691845.1 Merops nubicus | reverse complement strand
TTTCCCCGTCTTTTTAAGAGATTGTTTCGGCTTGCTTTTAGTCGCTGTTGTTGATGTTAGTTTTCTCGCGTGCTGTTCTCCATCAGAATTCTTCTTTTAAAAGAATGCTTAAAACGCAGGATTCAAAATATATAGTCTAACGAGGGTGTATTGTTAAAGACGCGAGAGTATCTGGTTGCCCATTAATTCTTCAAGTATTTTCCATTTAAACTTGTTGAGAAAATATTCTTATTTTTTCGAAGTAACCTTTCATTTCTCACTAGCAAATTGGCTGAACGTTTAAAGTAAAGATGCCCTCACAAATATGCTCCTGATTGGAGTGTTTCTGGCATTACACTAGTATGCTGTGGAAAATCAGCATGCTTCCATTTTTTTTTTTTAATATGTAAATTTAGAAAAGCCTTTCCTTCCTTTTCACAACTCTGTGAGTGGCCCTGGCTAATCGGAGGTAACTACAGTGACTAGTCCAGGAGGCTGCTGGTAGCCCGTGCTTTTTCCTGCGCAGCTCTGCTAGAGCAGCCTGTTCAATTAATGCACCCTCACAATTTTGCCCTTGGTGTCTCTGATGAATTTTGTAGTGTTTCTGTGGTAAGCCCCAGTGGCACTCTCGTGGAGGCGCTGAAATCTCTTTCACCTTGAGAGGTGGTTGAAGCCAAGTCTGAAGAGGGGATAACAGCCCGAATTAACTGGAGAGTGATGCTGTGTTTCCATGTACACGTTAAATTCTGGAGGCGATCCAGCAGCCAGAGCTCACCGGGTCAGAGCGGGAATCACCCCAGTGATGGCTTTTGCGGGGTCCTGATCACTTCCTGCCGTCAATGCAAGTGATAAGCTTTCGCAACGGGCGTGGGTGGCATTGCAAGCGCGGGCTGGAGGACGGAGCCAGTCATGTAGCGGGCATGACGAATGCCGTGAGCAGGTTGCGTGGAACACGCCACAACTTCGGAAGCTGGCATTTGCTGTGCAGAGCCTGCAGCAGTGTGAATTACAGGGAAAAAATGCACTTGCATGTAACAAAGGCGGCTGGCTCATCTCCTGCATGAGGAACTAATATTTTTTAGGAAATCTGGCTCCCGTTTCTGCCTCTGCCACAAATTGCCTGTGTAGCTTTGGGCAAATCATGTTCCCCTGCCTCCCATCTCTTCATCTTTGCCCAGGACCTGCCAAGGGCTTGCCTATACCAGCTGTCAGTTCAGACCCTGACTCAAACCCTTTACTTTCCCCAGCCACCTCGCACGCATCAGCCTGAAGCCCATGCTAGGTGGTACCTAGCTGCTCCGAGGGGATACAGTTTGACATTCAGATGCTGCTGCTGGAGCCAGTAATACAGACGTAGCAGCCTCACAGCGATTCATCAGTCTCTAATCCTATCCCTCTTCTAATCCAGTCATTCTCTGCTGCTAATCAAAGCGCCCGGCATCGCTCGGGCGGTGTTTGGCTGTGTGCTTGCCCTCGTGTTGGCTAGCCTACGTCAAGACAGGGATGCGGTGGCAGTGAAGATGGGCTGGGTATCACCAGCTCTGCAGGACAGAGACTGTCTGTCACTTAAGGTTTGTAAAATCTGTGGCACGAGAGAGGCCCAGTGTGATTTAGAAATACAAATCGTAGCTAGAGGGTAAATTGCAACAACATCACAGAAAAATAGCCAGAAAATGGCACCTCGGGCATTCTTGCACAGCCAGCTGTGTGCACATCAGGAGGGGACAGAGGTGGAAGGGTACAGCTCCCTCAGCATAACAACAGCATTCTTATTTTAGCGTGGAAGACAGCCAAAGATCCAAAGACGAGGAGTGGTTGTCGTCTGGCTGGTTGGAGGATTTAAAAAAAAAAAAAAGCTGTGTGGAAATAGAAATATTTTGATGTAGGTACTAAAGGGGGGGAAAAAAAGCAGATAACCTTGCAGATGATGGGCTAGCCACATAAAGCTGGCAGTCCAAGATTTCTCCCATAAAATCCAGAATGATCCTAATTAAGCCCAGACACTGTTAAATGACACATGGCTTTATTTATTTCAGATGTTTTTAGGTCCTAAAGATAGGGCCAAATGTGAAGAGTTTGATGGGGCAGATAGTTTAACCCCAATTACTTCTACATAAATCACGTGTTTGTTGCAGGAGCTGAGTACATCTGATGGGTGCCCCAGAGCTACTGATATAAAAATATATATTTAAAAAAAAAAATAAATCCCCTGCAAAATCTCTGGTGGTGAGGGTTTGAGGGAGAGAGGTGGGCACCTTCTCCACAGGTAGGATGGATATTCAGGAGCTATTGTGGTGCAGTGTGCCCACTGGTCTGTGTGCACAGGCAGCTGAAATGGTGGCTTTGTAGAACAGCCAGATGGAGAAAGGGAAGCAAAATGGGAGCTGACAAATATTCCTGTTATGAAACTGGGATGGATGAATGATTTATGGGGGTACTTGCTTTTTTCTATTTTATTTTATTTTGAGCAGAAGGAGCCGGTTGGCAATGTGTGGTGCTAGCCACGAATGGCTTTGTTTTGAGATCAGACTGTGCTGGGTCACGCCTCCAGAAATGGCATCTACAGAATAACAATACAGTAAAACACTTTTCAGCGTTACTTGGCTTTCACAGACTGTTTTCAGGAAGAGAAAGTTTTCCTTATTTTTTGTTCAAAGCCCTAGGCCTAGATTCTCCCAGCAGACTCTAGATTTCAAAAAGGCAGTGGCTGTACAAGAGGTCCTTGGCTGCAGAGGATCGTTATTAACCTGTCTTGGTTTTCCTCAGGAATTTCCATTCCTGGGTTTGCAGTATTGCCCATCCCTCCCAGGGCACTGAGCAATTCCGTAAACAGGCTGCTCTGTGGAGGAGCTGCTCTGCTGAGTGATTTCATGTTGCTTGTTAGTTCTGGCTTCCCCTTTTTCTTTTTTTTTCCCCTCCCCAAACAGGTCTATCCATGCTGTGCTTTAATGTCCAGAACAGTGCTAGAACATGGGTGTTTGTAGGATTTTGCCAGTCCCGTGGGTGGCCAGGAGCCCTGGGGGACCCCTGTGGCAACTGCTGCTCCAAACTCAAGAGCTGGATTTGGGTGCAAGTGACTGGACCCCTCTGAGCTGGACCTATTTCCAGTACCCTTTTATTTTTGCTAGTCAAGAGAATCATAGAATAATTTGGGTTAGAAGGGACCTTTAAAGATCATCTAGTCCAACCTTGCCCTGCCATAGGCAGGGGCATGTTTCACTAGTCCCCCCTCCCCCTGCCATAGGCAGGGACATGTTCCACTAGATCAGATTGCTTACAGCCCCATCAAGCCTGACCTTGAATGTTTGCAGGGATGGGGCATCTACCACCTCTCTGAGCACCCTGTTCCAGGGTTTCACCAACTTCATCATAAGAAATTTCTTCCTTATATCTAATGTAAAACCTGTTTCAGTTTCAAGCCATTACCCCTTGTCCTATCACTACACCTTGTAAAAAGCCTCTCTCCAGCTTTCTTATAGTGCCCCTTTAGGTACTGTGAGGCCACTGTAAGGTCTCTCTAGAGCCTTCTCTTCTCCAGGCTGAAGAACTCCAAATCTCCTAGCCTTTCCTCATAGGAGAGGTCTTCCAGTCCTCTGATGATTTTTGTGGCCCTATTCTGGACCCCCTGCAGCAGGTCCATGTCTTTCCTGCACTGAGGGCTCCAGGGCTGGATGCGGGAACTCCAGGTGGGGTCTCACTGGAGTGGAGTAGAGTGGAAGAATCACCTCACTCAACTTGCTGGCCACACTTCTTTTGATGTAGCTCTGGGTTGTGAGTGCACATTGCCAGCTCATGTCCAGCTTTCCATGTGCAGAACCTTGCACTTGGCCTTGTTGAACCTCATGGAGTTCACACAGGGTCACTTCTCAAGCTTGTCCAGGTCCTTCTGGATGGCATCCTGTCCCTCAGGCACGTCAACCGCACCACTCAGCTTCATGTTGCCTGCAGACCCACTCTCTGTGTCACTGATGAAGATATTAAATAGTACAGTCCCAGTACAGAGCACTGAGGGACACCACTTGTCACTGATCATCTGACCATGCAGTGTTTTGGAAATGCTTCCTTGAGACATCAGATATGGGGCTAAATGTTCTCAAGAAGAAAGAAAAGAGCCTGGGATGTGTTTCCTGGCCCCTTCACTCTCTTAAGAAAAAGGTGTCATTCATCTCAGTGGATTCCAGTTCCCTGTAGTTCTTGCACTACCCTTAAAGTGGTCAGCCACTCTAGGAGAAGGAAGACAGCTGCTGTTGGCTTGAAGGGCAAGATGGGCTTGGGTTTGGGTTCCCTGATGCCTCCCCCATGGCAGGTGCAAAAGATCTCAGAACAAGCCCCAGGACTGACCAAGTCTGTAAATATCTTACTATCTTTTTATCTTTGAGCCAGTGTTTGGGAATGAGCTCTGATGGGCCAGAGTGGCGAAGGAAGTTTGCTGTGACACCTCATTGACCTTCAGAGTGGCCGCTGAGGGCAGGTGCACCCCTGAGCATCCTAGGCTATAGCTCCAAATTCAGTAGGTCAGGCTAGGCTCTTCTCCACCATCTGCATGTGCTTCAACCTTTTAATTATGTCTTTGCTTTTCTTGCGGAATGGAAACAAATTGGTGGGAGAAGTGCAGTGGCGACCGAGAGGACAATGACTCTCCCCTGCCCCAGCAGACGGCATGCTTCTCATGGCAAAGCCAGGTTATTTGGAGGACTGCAGGTCTTGCATTCCAGTGAAAAATAATTCATTAATGGCCAGAGAATAATCACTTTACTCCGAAAAGCCTCTCCAGCTGCATTGCACCAACTGTTCTTTTTCAGCCTCTGAATCCTTAATGACAGTAGCAGCTAATTTCTCTTTCTGTGTTTTTCTAGCTGCAATGTCCTATTTTCTCTGAGTTTATTGAGGAAATAATAGAAGTCATTACATAGCTACTTGTCACCTTTCAGAGAAGAAAACTTCTCCCTGGTTGAATGGCCAAGTTAGTTACTTGGTGACTGACTCAGACAATAGAGACTTTTCGTAGCTCATCAGTTGATCATCTGTGCTTAGTGAATAAAATAATTATTTAGAGGAGTGTTACTTAACTTACTGTTGATGAATATCAGAAGATGGTGAATAAACCAGTCACAAGCAATTTAACAAGCAGACATATGCTTTCTGTTGCATCTGAGCAAAAACCCCAAAATGCAGGGTTAGGAGTGGCAAAGTGAGAAAAGTGTTTATTTTTTTAAAAATTTTGATTGTCTTTGAAATCTTTTGTGACAATACTGTGCAAAATGGTCCTCGGTTTAAAAACAAAAATTAGGTGGTCCTTGTATATATAATAATTAGTTTAAAGGAAAGATATTGAGCAGCATTGAACTAGATGATGCAGAAGGGCAATGAGAATGGAAGATGTGGAAAATGGAGTGAAATGTGAAGTATTTTGGTGTGTGTACAATACACATCTTTCTGGTTGTTGGTGGGTTGCTTGCTGTAGAGCTGGATCCACACAAGGCCACTGCAAAGCAAACAGGAAGGGTAACACATTTTTTTATTCAGGATTTTCCTAATTGAGCAGTCAGGCATCACTGAGTAATAGATGTCCTCATCTTAGGCCTTAGTGACAGAGCTGGAGATCAGGAGGCAGCACTTGGCCAGGAGGCCTGCTCCACAGAAGGGTGGGGGAAGAGAACCACTCAACCTAGCTGAGTCTTGCTCCCTAGGCTGTGGGATGCTGAGCGGATGTCAGAAGGAAGTACAAACATATGTACAGGTATATGATATTGTACCTTATTTTTTTTCTCCCCAAAAAAAGCATCGTTTATTTCCTAGGGTAGACAATGAGAAGGATCATTCCTTCTTTGGAAGAATCTTCTCTGTTTTACGGTCTTGGGCAGCTGTCTTTGGGGTCCTCAGAGACAATTGTTGCAGGTGTCAAGCCTATTGGACCCATTATGTAAGATGCTTGGCCTTGGGGAAGTTTTCCGCAAGTCCCATGGGAGACCAGTTGGATCAGAGGACTCCACCCACAAGATCAGTGGAAGCATGGGTCTGCAGCCCTGGAAGGTCTCCTGTTGTGGGACCAAAGGGTCTCTTTGGGACAGAATACTCCCCGCTAGAGTGTGTAGATATAAATAAATATATATACACGTACACACAGGTAGACACATGTATGTGTACTAGCACAAGCATATCCCAGAAGGAAGAATGCATGGAAGAGCCTTGCTGTTGTAGCCAGGACATTCATCTCTGATCTCTGGGTGGTGCATGGAGTTACCTGTTGCTGTTTTGCTACCAGAGGACTGGGTAGAGTGGTTTCACAAGGCTTGTGTGATGGAAGAAGCTGGGCTCTGTGTTCCAGCTCTTCTGTGCGTTGCGTGCAGGATACACGAGCGGGCATAGTTCTCTCCTGGGGCTGGTGGTGCTGAGCTTGGCATCTCACATCTCTCCTCACCATAGTACGTAAGCTGGTGTTCAGTTGGCGGAAGACTGCTTGGCCATGCTCCAGGTTGTGCTGGAACTGAAAGAATGTTGGTAGGTGGAAGAAAGCAGTTGCGAGGAGTTACGTTCCCCACTCACTGACGGAAGGCATCTGCCTTTGGTTTGCATTTGCCATTTAGATCCTTAAAGTGTTTTGGTTTTTTTTCTTGTATGTTTGGATAGCAGCTGTGTTTAGCCATAAAACCATCACTTGTCTTTTAGGATACATTTTGGCTGTCACCATAACTTTCTGCCTTCTAAAGGGGGTTACGAAATTGATTGGGGCAGCACTGGATCCTATTAGATGCTACAGAAAAGAAAGTGAAAGCGATGTATGGCTGTTTGCCGTGCATTTCCACATTCATAGCGTGTAACTGCAGAGCTGTACAGTGACCATCCTGGAGGGACCTAGTAGAGCCTCTCTGCTGAAATAGTTAAGGCAACAGACGAGGTGGATGCCCTTGATCATGAACAGGCTCCAGACATTTTAGATTTGCTTTGGTTACTGGAGAGGTGAGTCAACACTCTCGCTACCTATTTGCTTTCTGGTGGGACTGAAGAGCTCTTTGCTTTGAAGCATAAAGGCCTGTATACTTTGGGACCTGGTCCTTCTGAAACCACTTTTCTTGACAAGAGGCACCACTGCATTTCCAAGGAGCTGAGGTTCTCAAGCTTGCAGCCTTTTATTTTTAAAAAGGAAGGAGATGTTTTTATTAGAGTTTCCTGTTTTGAACCCTTTGTCTAAAGGGTATGAAGTGGTCAGAGGTGGGAGAGTTATCATTTAGGTCAGGGTTGTCTCTTTGTATTTTCAAATTTGTGTATGTAGTGCATATGTATGAATTATTTTCCAGTACTATTTAAGGCTGCTACTTTAAGGAAGTCTAAATAAGGTTTCCTGTCAGAAATACTTTAGATATAGCTGGTCCTGCCTGGGGCAGAGGAATGGGTCAGGCAACTTCTCAAGGTCTTTTTCAAAAAGGACCTTTTCTGTGGTTCTAGGCAGTTACCCAACAAAACAAATTTGTGGCAGGTTGTGCTGGTTATGCTGATAGGGTTTTGTGTAGCATTTAATGTGGATATTTATTTGAAAAGGAAGTCATAGGCAATTGTAGCATAGTTACTGCTGCTGCATTGGACAAACATTTCCTAAAATTAAAGAGGAAAACAAGTGATGTTACAGTTTTAGACTAGCATCGTGATATGGCTGCGATTAATTTTTCCAGGAGCTTTGTGTTTTTTATATCTGCTTAAGTGTATTAACATTTTAAAAGGTCAAAGGTAAGCCTTAAAATGGATGCCAAATTAAGATGGATAGGTGGAAAATGACATTTACTTCTTGTTACTGCACATTGTTTGAATTTGACCAAAGGCAAAAACAAAACAAAGAACAACCCTCCCCCCTAAACACACACAGACACGCACACATGTGCCTGCACAGAGGGACACATCCCCACCACCTACCTTCCCTGCACACCTCGTCCAGGAAAACCTTATTCATCTAGACAAATCATCATCCTAACAAAATCAGTAGTCTTCATTTCCAGACAGCGTAAGTATCCTGTTGCAAAATATCTCATTCAACTAGTGTGAGTGAACTCAGTAAATAAAAGTAGTTAAAATATTTATATTAGGAAAATACGGGTAATGGGAACCATAACCACGTTATCATTTCCTGCCCTTGCTGGGTTTGAGATGATGATTTCATCAGGAAAGGGACTGTACCCTCATCTCTGTCCATGCAGTTCCTGGCACACCAAATCCCTCTGAAAACAGAAAATAAAATACTGTGGGAATGATGCCTTTGCTTCCAGTGGGAACAGTGGCCAGTCCCAGCAGAAAGCAAGGCTATAGAGGAGCTGCTTTCTGAACGTACCAGTGTAAAACAACTTTGGTTTTGGAGAAAGCCCCATAGCTTAAGGGAAGGACACATACATATCTGATTTATGTCCATCGTTTCCACTCTTGCCCTGAAGCAATGACGGGGAGCTAGGCCAGCGATGTGCCTTGGGAATCACAGGCACTCTCTCCTTCAAGGGACCTAGCCTCTTTTTGTGGATGGTGTTTCACAAGATAGATTTGCTCCCATCACTTCATGACACTTACTAATCCAAAGTTTAAAAAAAAAAAGGAAAAAACTTCTAAAATTTCTTCAAATCCTTCCTTCCATTGATTGCTGGCAGTTCATCACTGGGGATTCAGGATGATCTTGCCTCAGCCCTGTGCTGTACCACGAAGCATATTCCTGACCTCCATGTGTACCACAGGCACTGCTGCCCTGGGAAGAGCCACACCATGCCAGGGGCCATTCTGACTTTGGATCGTTGTTGTTTTTTTTGTAGGCAATTGTCATTAGTTAGAGCTGTGGAAGATTCAAGGTGGTCACTTCATCCAGGCCTGGGTGCTTGGTGCAGGGATACCCAGTCTCCCTGGTCCATGGACAGTTTCAGCCTTCTTCTTGAGGTGTGCCTCCCTCCCACCTGAACCCCGGCTGAAGTGTTCCCTGCAGACAGCTGGACCCTCTTGCAGGGACAGAGACAGCCCTGCCTCCGAGAGCAGTGTGCATCTTGTGGTGCCCAGGGTACCAGAGGCACATGTCTCCTGAGGCTTCTCCAACCTTTTTCTTCTGCAGCCTAAGTGCTGTGGATTTAGTCCTTTTTAATTTTTTTACTAACTTTTCTGAGACCAGAACTGTCTCTTCCCAAAGCCAGGGACCAGGTACTAACCTCATTTGCTGCTGGTTCAAAGTAGGTGCATATGCTGTGGCTGGACGGCGGGTGGCCAAGCAGAGGTCATGCTGCTGTTGCGGTAAGCGCTGCCGGGGGAGCGGGAAGATGCCCCTGGGCTCCCCGAGCTGGGGGCTGCCCCCGAGTGGAGCACCACGGTGGGGAAGCCAAGAGCGGGCGGTGGCTTCCTCAAGGGAGGGGGCTGCGGCACTGGACCCTGCCCCTGTGCGAAGGCCCGAGATGTGTCTGAGGTTGGGAAAAGGGATGACCAGATCCTTTCCTCCCTCCCCCAACAAGCAGTAAGCTCTCCTAAGCATCCCTTTCGGAGTGCTGAAAATGTCTGACAAAAAAAAGCAGCGAAAGATGTTAGATGCTCAAGCACTTTGTTCCAATGTGAAAATGTATTTTTCAGTTCAGACTGAACGGAGACTTTCAAGGCTTCACTGCCTTCCGAGTGAAACAAACAAAACGGTTCTATTTTTTCATTTTACCAAAAAAGAAAAAATAGTTCTTAAATTGTTCAAACCAAACGTTTCTTTTTAATTTTCTTTTCCCCCCAGCCTGGCCACCACAGCAAACAATTGCATTATTTGCATAGCTCTAATTGCAGTGATTAAACAAACACGGCAAACACCAACCCTTGACAGAGCCTCGTCACAGCCCCACAGCCAACTTGATCTGTATTTTGTTAGCAGAGAGCGAGGTCGGAGCGGCTTTGGGCTAGACTGAAAATAAATTATTGACTTTTTTCTTCTTCCAAACTGATATGCTATCAGTTAGAGCAAGGAGAATTTTACCCGTTCTCTTGCTAGCGGGCTGAGGGATATCACCATAATGTGAACGTGGTACAGTTTAAAAAGCATTTGGATTTTGAATGTCTTGTTCACATGTTAAACTGAAGTGTCTTTCTTGAGGTGGGAGAGATGTGAGACAAAGCATTTCACAAGCCTTGCCTGTGCCATCATGTTCCTTCAGCTTCTAATCTCGGTGGAAAATAAAGTATTGAGGCCTTCGGCTGGTCCAGCTGAAAGCAATAGCAAAAGTCAAGACTGGTTCTCAAAAGGACCAGTGCGGTCTGTGATTCCTGTTCATCACAGTGGTGAAAATATATATCCAAATGGTAGGCGTGCTCTTGAAGGCTTTTGTTCTGCAGCTTCTGCAGGACTACTCACAGAAAACATTTTCAGACTGGAAGCTTTAAATAAAAGACTCTGGAATGTAAAGAATTTTTTTCATTAAAAATCCTTGGGGAAAATTTTGAAAATAATTTAGTACTTTCAATTTGATTTAAAACAAAAACAAAAAAGGCAATCATCTAAGTGGATATCAACAAGCAAGAAAAAAATAGTCCTTTCTTTAGCTTTTTAAGTGTATTTTATATATATATAAATATATGTATGAAATGAATAAATATTTCTGGCTTCTATTAAAAAAACAGAACAAGAAAACAACAAACCCACAGCACTTCAGGATAATTAGCGAAAACTATATCAAGTTTAAACTTTCAAACAGGACATGATTATTATTTCTTTGTAAATAGCCTCCAGATTCCTTCGAAATCTAGTTGAAAGCTATCAATACTCTTAGTGAAATTAAATTTCAAAAAATAAATGTATAAGCAGTTGTTCAGTTGGTTTTGGATATTTCTTCACTAAATGGCAGAGCTGTACAGCACTTTGATTTCTCCCCCTTGCCTATCACCCAAGAGACAGAGCTTTCCAAAGCAGAATTCTTGCTACATCAGCTCCATGCTGTTTATCTTTCGTTGCTCCCTTGGCAGTTATTATTTCTTAATGTGTTAATTGTAGTTCCTGGACCCTTGCGTGTGAGCATGTGTAATGTTCATGATAATGATCCTGACACGTTCTCTAGTTCTGGAAATGCAGAGGGAAAACCTTATGTACAGTCTGGGCACAGGGCATCCAGTAAGAGAAACCAATTACAAGAATTCAAATAGCATGAAAAGAATAATTGGGTAATTGGGGAGAGTAGGCATTGGGTTGGGGTGGGGGTTTTTTTGCTTATTCGATTATGATTTCTTCTGTGGCTCTGGCTTTGTGTGATATATATATTTTTTAATTAAAACTTGAATTATGTCACTTGCTTTTCACCTTTTAGCAGTATTTCACAGTAAATTCATTCCTAATAGCAAGTAGTCAGGGGGAAGGAATGGCTTGGCTGAGTGATGGGGACTGTTAATTATTAAAAAGAAACCTATGGATTTAAAACAAATTAGACCTCATTAAGCCTAGGTCTGTTTCCACACAGACCAGCTGACATGAAAAGCCCATCTACCAACATGGAAAATTGCACTTTGTAGCTGACACATCCCTAGCAGAGATGTGCCTGGGCTGGCACAGGGGTGCATTCGCTCTTTTGGTTCAAGTCAGAAATCCCCAGTCTCCGATCTCCGTTAAAAATCTGTGGCTTTCTCATTTCCTTTCCATCTCTCGTGTCCCCTTCAGCCACCCCGTGTGATAGCACCCAAGCGTGTGTGTGTACAGGGGTCCCACCTGGCTCCTGAAGGTGGCTGCTGGCCATGAGCAGCTGTTGTCCACCTGGCTGGCTGGCTAGGTAAGCCAGCTCCTGGACGAGCTTGGTGCTGAGCCCAGCCAAACAGATTGGCTGCTCCAGGTCTAGCAAAAGGAGAAACATAGGAGACCTCCCTTGTCTCTTCTTTGCTTTTGGAGGGGAGAGAGATCTTTGACTTCTACAATGGGGCTCTTGCCGTGGACAAACTCTGTAGGACAGGTCTACTTATTCTCATTTAGAGAGGTGGGGCCTTTCTTGTTTATTGGGGTTTACTTTGTTATCCACATTTGTCTGTGACTCCTATGTTATTTGTACTTGGAGGCTTTTTGTGTGACTTTACAGAAAATCCAAAGGGCTGAAGTGATTGTTGGAGACCGTACGCTTTGAACCTATGCAACTGTGGCAAGTCCTTAAGCTGCTTTTCTGAAGTTCTTTAGAGGCAATAGATGAGTGTGTCCACAGGAGAATCCTGATAAGGAGAGTGAAAGGTGGCCTATAACGAGCATTTTAATTGTATGTTTGCAGGCATGCCATATATGAGCTTTGCTGTCTTGCTGAGACATCCCCCAGATCATCTCTGGCATTACAGGCATTGACAAACTCGTATCGGAAGAAGAAACACCCATTCTGCTGGCTAGAAATCAGCAATAACATTTTGACATCTGTGCAACAGTTTAAAATGAATTATTCAGCACATAGATTGTGCTATTCGAGCAGCCAGCACATCTCTGCCTATTTACTACTGTCAGTCCTTGGTGGAGATATCATTGCTGCCAGTGGGGACTGAGCACATGGGCTGGGGGTAGGTTTTGGCCCATAGCCTGGAACAGCATTTGACAGCACCCCTGCAGAATATGATAGGAATAATCTGCTTTGCCACCAGCAAAAGACTGAAAGGCAATGCCAGTCTGTTTCTTCTCTTGGAGTATTTTAAACACGTGTAGAAAAAGGACCTTAAGAATTTAAGAAATCATTAATTGCTTGACTGTTTAAGGTTCTGCTTTAAAGAGTGAAACTTGCATATAATTTTGCTGAAATCGATGTATTGTATATGACTCTCCAGAAGCCCTGAGCATCTATTGCCTACTGGGAGTAGGCCCAGAGCACTGACTGGCAGCAGGTCCAGGCCAGTCTCCAGCTTCTGCCATATTAGAGGGCTAAAGTGAAACAGTCACTAATTCCTATCAGCAAAAAAAATTCATGAGATTCAGGAAGTAAGCAGCATCTGATCTGGAAAAACAATCTGAATGGCACATTTTTGCTGATGGAGAATTGGGAGGATATACAGGTAGCCAAACACCAGCAACACCAGGTTTGCTGAAGACAGGCATTCAGGAGTGAAGATGGACGTTTATCTTGTATTCCTTTTTTCCTAATTCAGCAGGGTCATCTGAATTAAAGCAGTGTATGTGTGGTAAAAGTCTAGCATCTGTTATTTCACAGGATGCCTGTTCCCTGTAGCTGCATTTTAAACATAAAATGCATAACGCAGTATGGAAGTGTTCTGTGCTATGTGTTATTGTCCTTTCCTCACCCTCCTGTAAGGATGCTTATCTAGCAAGCAAAAATTTGGGAGTAGTCAAGTAACATTGCAGTGTGCAGCAATATAATCTGCCCATCCTTGTCTGTGTTTTTCAGGTGGCTAACTAAAAATCCAGCCTGCCTCAATTTCTGTCTACTCTTCCATTTATGTGTAACAAATAATACCCTGCAGTAGAAGTAGCCCAGTGCTGTACTTGGAAAGGCAAGACATACTATCCAGGTAACTATAAAACAAATGGCTAGTATAAATTAAAGCTCTCATGCAGGAAAGTATACCTGTTGAGAAAAAAACACTTAAGCACATAATGAAAGTTAAGCAAATTCTTATGTTCCACTGAAGTCAGTGGAATTTAAATGTGTAGTTAAATCTTATGTGCAATAAGGGCATATGCTCTGATAGTAACACCACAGCTGTAAGATTTTTGAATTCCTGTGTGTGTATAGCTTTATTATCGGGGTCCCCAAGAGCTTTGCAATTAGCTGAAAGACATGAAATGGTGATAAATACCATGCAGCTCTGGGTGCTCGGGTGCAGTGCTTCGGCAGGAGGTGGGACGTGGCTGCCTCAGCCAGCCCCTGTTTTGCTGCTGCAGCTGCTGCAGCTGCAGCTGGGTGTGAGCTGGAGTTGGCAGCCACAGTTGCTGTGCAGGCAGCACCACCCGGGTGTGAGCACAAGTGTGTGGTGTTTTCGTGGGAACTAGAAGTCTATTCCAGCTTTTGTGAGGCTGCCGTCACCAAAGTGTCTGAAGCCTCATGCTGTCTTTGATCCGCGCACCGTCACTGAGCTCCCCTGGAGTGGGAGGGTATGATCCCCCTTGGCTGGGAGTAAAAGAGGCACAGAGAGATATCAAGCCTGATTTTAATAGTTATTTTTGTGTCTGCATACACAGAGATGTCTCAGGGTGTGTGTGTGGGGGGGCGTTTCCAAACCTCTTGTCCATTGGTTTGGACTCTGGCTGCAGTTACAAACCTGGCTCAGGGAGGCTCGCGCCACCTCTTGTGGGAATCTCGTGAGCAGTGGCAGGAGCGTGCATCTCCCTGATCCTGGATCACAGCAGTATACCTTCCTACAGTAGGTGTGGGGTGGCAAGGGGATAGGGGATGTGCAGATGGCCAAAAAAAACAGGGAGGAGGGTATTTGAAGTAATATGTGTATGAGGGTGAAGAAGGCTACCTGGTTTTACTACCACTTGATTGGAAGGCTGTGTGTAGCTTGTGAGCATCCATTAATTAGTGATGCAGTTGCTGCATGCTGATATCAATAAAACCTTAATAGTACATGATAGCAGCCTGTGATTGCTTCCTTTTTTCCACATCCCCTTGTGAGGATGGGTCTCTATCAGTGCAGCTGTGCGCTGTATACAGTGTATATGTGCCGTGGTTGCTTACATAAGAAAGGGACAGTAAAATCATTTAGTGGCTAGTAACCTCCCATGTGATTTTCCCAAGCATTTATAGAAGGATCTTTGAGACGCAGCACTCTCTCGTGTGCACAAAACAACCAACGTTGTTTTTCTTCCTTTTGCTGAGACACACTAATTCTTAAAATGGCTCCTGAGCAGGCATTCCTAGCTATGTGTGGCCAGTGCAGCCGTATGGGTTAGCAACAACAACAACAACACCAGCACGTTCTCCTTCATATCCTTTATATGCACATCGTGCAGCTTTCCAAACAGTGCATCAAACAGTGCTGGCTGGAAATTTCCAGGTCCATTTCCTGCCTGGTGCATACTCATAAAGCAAGATTGTCTGTAAGGTCCATGGCTGCACTACTGCAGAAAGTCAATAAAGAGCTGACCAACTCACCTCTATCAAAAGCAGTTGAGAAGCCCTGCCTCATCTGCCTTATTAAAACCACACTTGACTCCCACAGAGAAACCTAGCTGGGAACCTTGAAGAGGAGGGATAAAAGAGGAGGCTGAAATTGCAGTGAGTATTCTACAGCTAGGTCTTGCAGTAAGGTTAAAGAGTGCTTATTATAAAATAAACCATAAAGGCAGCTTCATTAAAACAAGGAAAATGCCTGCATTTAATGCAGTGAACTTTTGACTCTTCCACTTACAGTTACAGCACAGAGATAAGGTGATTAGTTATTGCAGCAATGAGCAGATTTAAGTAGCTCTTTAATGGATTTGTGTTTTGAATTTAAATATGTATATGCATATATATGTGCCTGTGTGTATATACTTAATCTTTGGAAGAAAAGACATGCTGTAGAAATAGTTGTAAGAAGTAGAATTTGTACAGCAAAATGTATTTTGGTATGTGTTTGAAAGTATGCTTTTTTTTCTTTCCCTTATATAAGAGTAATTGATTGAATATTTGCCAAGCTTTCAATAGTATCCATTGGGAATCCCCACCCCCACCTTCCCTGAGCCCACCAGCTTTTTCTCACCTGAAAATGAAAAAAGAAAGAACTTTAACAGAAAGATCATTGCTTTAGCTTAATATTGTAAGATTTCAGAGATTGAATTTTCTGATAGTAATGAAATGAACCCTGAGTTGTGCCATGAATTTGATTGCAGTTAATTTGATTTTTGAGATGCTCAACAAAGCTAGCCCATTAGCTTTAACCTCACATACTTTGGATTTGTACAAAGCAGTATTTATATATACATATATATGTGTGTATGTACATATATATATATATATATACACGGGTATAGATAATATGAGCATATCTCTCTGGTAATTCAGTTGTTTGTAACAATTACTGCCAATGAGTAGTTGCTAACTACAGCAC
The DNA here is from genome assembly GCF_000691845.1 of Merops nubicus. NCBI lineage: Eukaryota > Metazoa > Chordata > Aves > Coraciiformes > Meropidae > Merops > Merops nubicus. The sequence continues at coordinate 26,347 of NW_008606275.1, read as the reverse complement.
TGTTAGAAGTGGCATCTGGTGAGTAGCTGACGAGTAATCCCACTATGTTTATTGCTTGGGTGATACAGGCTTAGTTTTTCTTTTCCCAAGGAAAAATAAGCTGAACATCCCAGCCAGGAGACACATGCATGCTCTGTGCTGCAGCTTTTTCCAGTTCTCACTGATCTTAATGAGACTAGTGATATGAATAGCAGTGACTCTTGTCAGGAAGGATTCTTTTGGCTGAAATTCACAATTTCTATTTATTTGATTTGCCTCTGCAGACTTCAGAAAGAGAGTGCTCCTCTTGGTAGTATTTGCCAAGAGGCAACAACCATGGGGTGGGGCATCCCCCAAGGTGGTCCCAGCGTCTGGCCTTTTCTCATTACATGGATTACTCTTGGTCAGTATAGGATGGTGGAAGATGGCCTTTTATATATATATGTGTGTGTGTATAAATAATACCAGCTTCAGATAAGAAAGTATTTGATGATGTCAGAAAACTAATGACACAAGGGCTTATAGATAACTGTGAATAGTATTAAGGTGTTGACTGTGTGGAGGAAAAACAGGAGGGAAATTCTGCAGCTAGGAGGGGATTGTTCACTATGGGGAAAAAAAAACAGAGGATGCGGTTTCCAGAACGGGAGAAACAAGACTAGGAAGGGAGATGAACAGCAAGGTCATGCAAGCTGGGAGTGATGCCGAAAGCTTTCCAGGCAATGGGCAAAGGTTGAACTGCAAAGGAGATAACTACCCTGAGCTGCTCATGGGAGGTCCTTTAAGCAGGGGAGTGCAAAATCTCAACAGAAGTCAGGGAATGTATGACTTAGTGCTTTGTGGGAGGGAAAGTGCCCATAGATGGGAAGAGGGTTGGACACATGGCTGGAGACAAGGCGTTCTGTCTGGATCTGTGCCACTGTAGTAGACGTCAGGCACTTGTGGAGCCAGGCTGCCTTGTTCCAGCTCTGTCATCTCAAGCAAACTTGCTGGAGGGTCACCTCCTGGCCCTGCTGCAGAGGCGCCTGGGGCACCCGTCCTTCTCAGTTGAGTGCTTCTGCGTCCGGTGGAGGGCTCCTGGAGGTCACAGCTGCCTGCCTATGTGAGCAAGACCATGGCACACCCCAGTCCCTGTCTGCCTGAAGCATTCACATATCTAGCCTGGGCACTCACACTGGGAGTGATCCAAGAGGTCCCCAGTCTGGGCACAGTGAAGAGCTGGGTATCAGGGAGTACTGTGGCACAGAGCTGGCGTCCTTCTGGAGGATGGTTGCCTGTCCACACCTCTGCAGCATTTTCTTAGGTCTTGCCAAGCCACAGTCCCAGTGTCTCCCTTGCTTACTACAGGGCAAGGAGAGGTTTTGTTATTCCTAACTTCTCTTTCCTTCATGCCACTTTTGGTGGCCCAGTCTGAAGGCAAGGTGCCCGGTTATTTTGGCGGGAATTAGGCAAACCCATTCAGCAGCAGAGGAAAGGAGAAAAAACATGAAAGAGAAAGCACTGACGACCTCACCAGAGAGTCCCATAGTGCCAAATTTAGCAGTAAAAATAGAGGGAGGGGACAGAAACCGAATCTCTCTCTCTCTCTTCAGGAGTTGCTGAAACAGGTGCCACAGAAATGCTGAGGCAACAGAGACCATTAGAACACCCTCTTGGCATGGGGCTGCCCTGTGATGCTGACCATCTTGGCCTGCGGTGGGCAGTGCTTGCTCTTTCGTGGGGATCTAGATCCACAGGCTCCTTGCTGCCAGGCCTGCACCCAGCACAGAGAGATGTGGGTCTGTGTGCTCTCCAGAGGGGTGCACCTTTCCCCACGGTTGAGGCTGGGAGTGGCATGAATCTTCACCAAAAAAGGATGATAGAGCTTCCATACTGCCACCAAGTTACACTAATTCAGAGGCAGTGTCTGACATTTCTCAGCCAATGCTAGCTAGAAAGGAAACAATTTTACACATCAGCGATTTTTTATGATTAATAATATTATCCTGCCTTAATTGAAAAAATGGGCTGGTGCCCTTAAGAAAAAAAATTAAACTGGAGGAATTAATATCTAACCTCTTTATGATGAATGTGTATTTTTACACACTGCATATTACTGTCAGTGCTTTTACAAATAATAGGGCCGTGTATTGTAATAAAAAATTGTCCCATGTTGTTTGTAGTTGCATGGCACCATTCTGTCTGGCTGACTTGGCTTTAAGAGCCTGAATGCTTGGGAAGAAGCAGCATGAGGATGCCGAAATCCTTTTAGAGGGAATTTATGTACAAACAGGAGGATGATGTGTAGGCTCCGAGCTCTGTTATCAGTTGTTATTGCTGAGAGATATTCGCGGGGAGTCGATGCCAGACGGAGCATTAGTGATTGTTGGCCTCGGTGCCTTCGTGGGAAGTCGGTCATAAAATCGGCGAGGGCTCCTGTTTGTGGGATTTTTAAACACCAGTGAATCATTTTACGGAGTAAGGCAGTTGCTGTTGGGGCGGGTTTGTGCTAAGGCCTTTGTGAAGACACTTCTCTAACCAAACCACGCTTAAGAAGGAGAGAGAGGCGATGCCGAAGGACGGGGAGATTTGTTGCGCTCAGCGGCGAGCCAGCAGCCAGGCTCTGCTGAGGTTTGCCAGGCAGCATGTGGGACCTGGGGGCTGTCACCTGCCTCTGCCCATCTGCCTGTGACCGTGGGCCGTCCTGGAGAAGGGGGCAAGTTGTGACTTCCAGGCATCATGCTCCTTCCATGTGTCTGGCCCTGGGACTTTGTCTTGTGCGAAGCAGCCCAAGAAAACTAGGGTTAGAGAAGGTACAAGGTCTGAGTCTCTGATATAGACAGTTGAGGACAAAACAAAGTCAGTAGAATTCTTTTCTGCCATACTGCTGTCCTGGCATTGCCCAGCACCTGCAGGCTCCCCAGAGGACCGTGGCTTCAGCAGCAGGCTTAAAGTGAAACCACGTAGCTGTGAGGGTTGTGAACGTGATGTACTGCAAAAGCCTTATTCATCCAGCCTAGAGCTCTTGAATGCTCTCCTCAGTTTAAATATTGTTCATCCAAACATTTGAATGTTGTGTGTCCAGTCTCCCTGGAAACATGCAGTGAAAAATAGATGCCTGTTGTGGGATCACTGGTGTTTCCTCCTCTTCTTCCCAGGTGAGTGGGAAGGTCCTGATGCATAAAAAAAATGCTCTGGCAGTGTCATCTTCCTTAGAGGGCAACTAGCTCGAGGTTTGGGCTTGAGGAGGGACAAGGGTAGTCTGGGGAAGGAGCTGGGAGAGTCCCCAGATGAGGGAACACAGTGGCTCTGCGAGGGTGGGTGGGAGCAGCAGGGCGGAGGCTGACCTTCCCTGCACCTTCTTGGCTGCAGACCTGTGGTCTTGCACCCACCAAGAGGGGACCTCGAGATCCTCCCCTGGCTCACTTGGGAGGCAGCAGCAGGTGGGCAGGAGGGTGGTGGCAAGGGTTGCTGGTGTTTTCCCTAACCGTTGTCGCTGCCTGCATAGACTGGCTGTGGGCACCCTCACACCCGTTCTCTGGCATCTCTAAACTTGTAGCAAAGGTCTTCTTAGCTACCTCTTCCTTTGTATTTCAGTCCAGGGTCCCTATTAAAGGAGACAATTAGGAAGTCGGCATTGAAATGCTTCCTTCCATCCCTCTGTCCTCCCCTCCTCCCAGCCCCATCCTCCTCGTCCCTGGAGGAAATGCTCATCTCTGCCAAGATCCTGCCTCACAAAAGTAAACAGTGTGAGATTACAATAAAATGTTTTGATTTGCAGGGCCTGACATTCAGGAGCTGCACAACAGAGACTTAGAAAAAGGATCTTCTATAGATAGCCAGTGTGAGAAAAAAATAATCTCTCATTTCAGGCGTGTTTCAAACCAAGCATCAGGGCAGCGTAGATGGAGAACAGGGGATTTCTTCACCAAATCTGAAGGTTTTTAGGAGGTTTATGTTGCAGCATCTGTCAGCAGCTTTCCGCCTGGTATCTGTGGGTGACTGGCCTATTGCACAGTAATGTCAATATTTGGGACTCTGTCTCTCTGTGTGTGTATATGTGCTGTTGTTGCTTGATGCTTTAAGACTGGGTAGTGTATTGAAAGCCCTGAGAAGGAAATGGATGAGCTGAAACTTGTTTCCTGCGGGGCTCTTCCAAATAATTCAGAGAAAGGCAAGCCTAAATGGAGGTGTAATCCCTGGGAGATGAGCTTCCTTGGGCCTTTGCCAGTTTAGCAGGCTGGGTAATCTGCACTGTCATCAAGATTTGTGGATTAGCTATAGTGAAGCTAGTTGGCTTTGGCATTTCATTAGGGGAGTTTTCTGTACTTTTTCGTTCCCGGTCCTTATGCTGTAAAATATGGATGATGTAGCTTTGTTATCCTTACACCTTCTAACATTCATGCAAGTTGATGCTGGGACTGCAAAAATCTCTTAGCTGCTGAGGATTTTTTGAATCATTGCTTGTTTATGAAAGACTAACTGGGTCAAAGGCTAATTTTGGAAAGGATCTGCTTTCCCTGGTGCTAACCAATAAATTTTTGTCTGGGTAACGTAGGTTACTGAACTGTTGTCTCCCAAAGAAGGGATAAAAGCAAACACTATTTATCCTATAATCTGCAAATATTTTGAAAAGTGAACCAGAATATCAGTAAAATGGCTTATCGTCGAGGTCTTGTAAGAGCTCCAAAGAACATTTATTTAGAAATAAAAATGTTGAGTTTAGAGGCAAGAACTGCGCAGATGAGGAGGGAGTATGTACAAGTGACAGTGTTGTAAATTGTCTCAGGGGTTCAGGGGACCAGGGAAGGACACTGTGTCCTGAAGGCACTCCTTCCCGGAGACGTCTCTGCTGATAAGAGCTGGTTGTTGTTCCTGGTGACAATGATCAAGGAGGACAAGGCAAAGGATCACCCTGTGGGGTACTGCAGTGGTGTGCAGAAACAGGGATGTGGGCTGGTTTATTTATCATGGCTAGACATGCCCTCACTCTTCTGCCTGTCTCAGAGGGTGGGTAGTGTCCTTGGAGCTTCTACTGCCATCTCCATGGTCCTCTTTTGACACTTTTCAGATGTCTCCCCAGAGGCTTGCTGTCCCAAGGGCTGGGGGATGTGGGTTGTGTGAGCCAGCTGTGGAGGACGTACTGCAGAGGCACAGCTCACAGGAGAGCCTGACACAGAGTCTGTGCTGTGGAGGAGTGCTGCTGGCTGCCCAGGCTGTAGCCCCTGCCAGCTTTGTGGGTCTGCATGCTGGAGGGCTGTCCCCGTTGCTGTCAGCTCCCTCGGCATTTGCAGAGCATGTGAAATATGTAGGGACCTTGACTCCTTTGGCACCCTAAGGTGGCCACTCCGAAGTCTAACCTCAGTGTTAAAGGGGAGAATGACTAGGACAGGACTTTTGGGGATGGCCAGGAGAGATGCATGGCACAAGATGTGCAGGAGGTGTCAGCAGGGACAGCAGGCTCCACCTTGCAGTGGAATGTCCTTGTCCCTGTCTGTCCATGTTGCCTCCTTTCTGCCTCTCTGTCCTTTGCTGGTGCCATCTCGCATCCATCACTTTCCTGCCAGCCTCCTGCCCCGTGGATGCTGTAGGTAGTGGCACGTGGGCTCTGGTGCCTGAAATTTGCCTTGACATACTGATTTGTACTTCTGTTACAAAACTTTGAAAAGCAAGGTTTAGTTGAAAAATTATTTACTGTGCTCTATCCTGACTGGAAAACAGACAGAGTTAACATATTGGGCTGCATGTTTTAGGGCTTCAGTGATTTATCCATTAATTATGTCAGTGTAAACCAAAGGTGATGTTACACATTCATAAGTCTGGGATAACAAATGGCTGAACTGAACTTCTTCTGGGTACGTCTGTTTGAGTTTGTTTTAGTGAGAGAAGAGGGTACAATTAGCAGAAATGTCCTATGTGGAGGGCTGGGCACCTTGCAGTTGCATAGGTCTTGGTTTAGGATAAAGCAGCAGTTCCTCTAGCATGTATTCCTGTGATATGAATGATGGAGAAATACTGGGAATGTAAGTGTGTGTGCATGCACACATGGACATAGATACACTTGCTGTTCCTGTAGAAGGTAAATATCAATTTTGATTATCTGAATATGAGGTAGCAATTCAGAAATAGCTTTCCAAGAGAAGGTGTCTGCACTGTTATATTTAACAGGATAATGAAATCAGACAACCTTTCAGTCCATAAATCACAGTACCATATTTGCCATTACAATTTCTGTGGTTATACTGAACAAGCAACACTATCCAAAGAATTGTATTAAATCAAAGTAATAAAATTGAAAATCTGTATTGACTCTTCTTTGGGTCTTTCAGGTTCTTTTACTTTTTGGCCTGAGAATATATTTTGTTTGTTTTCCAGACTATTTTATTTACTTCAGTTACTTCATTTCTCAGGTTGGAGGCCATCTGTTAAATCACAGTAATGTCTTGTTGAAAAGCTCAGGACATTCTCCTTGGTGATTACTGGCTGCAGCATAACACGCATTTTCTAATCATCTTTGCTATTGTGCTGATTTAAGAATTTGAAGTGCAAAGTGGGTCTAATTAGGCCACAGGAATTTTTGGTTTCAAGGTGATGATAAGAAATTTCTTAATGGTTTAGTAAATGACAACATGTGTTTAAAGTTGGTTTTCAGTCATGTCAAGATATGTTACGGCTTAAGAATGGCTTCATTGTAATGTCTTTTCCTCCTAGAAGATAAAGTGCAAGCGGATATTTGCTTGGGAGCCACTGCAGACACAAAATAGAAAATTTCTCTTCAAGAGCCTTAAACGTTGCCCTCCATATATCTTCACTCTGCACAAGCTCAGCTCCTGCAATTTTAGCTGAGAACAGTTTTGCAGATCATACTGTGGAGGTGTCCTGTGACTCCACTGTTGGCCAGTCACTTCTTTCGGGCCTTCAGTACAGATCAGACCTTCACACCCAAACCGTGGGGAGCCTGTTGAGGTCTGTAAAAGAGAGCATGGGTCTGCCCAAGGACACCTGTTTGCATGACCTGGATTTCTGAAGTATGATCGAGATACCCCTGTTCTTCTCCAGCTTCATAGTTATGGGAACAGATCCCATCCTCAGTTGTGGTCAGAGGAATTTTTCATCCCTCTTTGGCAACTATTTTAGAAAGACAGAAGACATTCCTCAACAAGTATTATTGTTGCAAGCTAAGGACACTGAACCAAGCGGCTCTTTTTTGTTGTCACTGTTTTCTGTATCTTCCCTAACAAACTGTTTCCACACTCTCTGCCTCAGGTGTTCTCTTTAGCTTTGTTCATCTCATACCTTGTGTCAGTAGCTCTAGGGGTTTTTCGTTCATTCCTCTCTTCATCTTCTTCTCAAAATTAAATACCCAGAACCCCCTGTGTCTTGTACCCTGCACCATCCCCACTTTTGCAGCAGCACCATGTGTGTCCCCAGAACTGAACCCTGCAGTCTCTCTGCTAGTGCCAGGTCTTCATGTGCTACCACTTCCTTCCATTGCAGCTACTCCTGAGAATAAATCACAAAGGGTGTCAACGTAGTGGCCTCTCTTGGGAGGATGTGCAAAGGATAGGATAAATGGCAGGGTTCTGCTAGAAGGCGTTTGGTGACTGCTATCAAGTGGTCGTTTGATCTGGAGACAACCCGGAAGTCCATGCAGTTCTGCAATACAGATGTCAGGAGCTCTGCATCGTACCTCCTTCCCTCTCTTTTTACCCCTTGCTTCAGTTTTTTTGGGGCATGCTCCTGGTCTCTGCAGGATTGGAGTCTGACCTTCTTGCAAAAGTATCATCTGCATTACTGCCAATGATCCAATGCAACTCTGTGAAGCTGTTGCACCAAAATGCCACCAAGTTGAATGTCGGGCTTCACAACCTGCAGGGCTTAATATTAGGACTAAAAGCGTTTTTCTGCAAGGACCATTGGCAGACTTCCAAGACATTTGAGGAGAAAGCAGTCATGCCTACATGCACAAACCCCAAGCTGACAATTCATTACTTCTTATAGCTGTATTTTTAAGAAAGGGGTTCCAAGGATCTCAGTTCATCTAAAGAACAACATGGCAACCTGACCTTACAAATATGCTGAGCAACACTTGTTTTCAGACACTTGTGCTCATTCATCAGCACAGTGATCATCTCTGGCTTAAAAATAGCTCATTTTTTCTTTATTTATTTCCAGAATTTACTCTCTGATGGTAACTGTGCCTGTTACATGTTTAAAACAGATTTTCCTCACTGTGCGTATGGAGGAAGGTAAAGGAAGTGATAAATCTCTAAAAACAGTATGGTAAAATAAATCCTCTCTAACTAAAGGGCCAGATACTGAGCCTTTTACACCTCTGGGGTCTTGATCTGTAGCTGGCCCTGCTGACTGTGAGACAACTCCTGCTGCAGCAGGGCTGGGAGTACCAGAAGCTGCCCCCTTGCAATCAAAACGCAAACCCCGAGGACTGAAGCTGTAGATCACTATATCCTGTGAACAGCTGGTGTGCTGGCTGTCAGGAAAGGAATAGACTCATCAAACTAAAAAAAAAAAAAAAAAACAAACAAACAACAAAAAGCTACCCAAAAAAACTCTGGAAAAAATCTACCATGTTGAAAAAGCTAAGTAAAAACTTTGGGACTTGGAGAATTCATTACTTTTCTTTTCTTGCCCTCAATAATCTGAAGAAAATGCATCATCCTTCCTCCCTGTTTCTGACATAGGAAATATTTTATAGTTAGTTGTTTCCCTTTGTTAGCATCGGATCGATAACAGGATCAAAGCACCGACTAGGCGCTCATCCCTTCCCTCCGTGTCGCTGCCGCTTGGGTCTGGGGAATAATTAACTGCGGAGTACGGGGATGCGGCTGCTGTAACCTGATGTTCCCGTCACACCGATACCCTCCTGATGGATGGACAGTTGTTGAGCTTTCTGTTGTAGAGACCACGGGGCATGTCTGGGGTGGGTGCTGAGCATCTCTCACTGCTCCACTGCAGCACCAGGTCTCTGCTGGCTGTGGTTTGGCAGCAGTGGTGACAGCTGTTGCCCTGCCAGCCCTCCTCTGTCAGCCAGAAGAAAGGTAAAAGAGGAGGAAGACTTTTGTTCCTGGGGGATGAGCTGCTCCAGCAGTGGCTGTACGATGCGGGGTGGATGCTTTCTGCTTGTGGTCCTCCCCAGTCTGCCACAGATGGGCTTCAGATAAAATAAACTAGTATTCCACAAACCTTTGAAGTGCACTCGTCTTCTGAGTCACTTCCCTGTCACTCGACGGGGAGTGTGATGCCGAGGGGCGTTGTTCTTGCATCACAGGCGTGCGCTCAGACTTCCATCTCGCAGTGGCCATTGGGCCTGCAAAGTCATTTCCCACATGAATGGCAGTTTCACCTTTGCTGAGCAGCATCTTCCTTTCTTCTCATATGTTCCAAAACAGTGGAAAGCTAGGACCATTGGAAACATATGGAAACTGTGTAAGGTGTCTCTCCTGGCCTCTGAATGTTCCCCCCTGCTTTTTTTCTGTCTGCAGATTGCTTGTATCTTAGTGGAAGGGTTTAGGAGCAGTACCATCAAAACAGGTTGCCTTCTTCCCTGTCTTACTTGATGGGCACTACACAGCAAAGAAGTGTGGCCTCTCAGGGCGAGCTGGCACGCACACTGGCAGTGCTCCATGTGTGTCAGATGGACTGCCACGATTGGGAATCCCATTCTTCCATCATTCGTGAGTTTACATCATACCATTAAAGAAAATCCTGATGTTGTAATGCTCCTGGTTCTCTTTTCTGTACCTGAAATTTCCAATTATATGAAAAAATTTGTGACAACAGAAGAAAACCCAAAACCCTAAGTGCCTTTTGAATAAAATTGCCCAGAAAGCTCTTTTCTTCCCAAATCAGTCCAAAGACTTATTTGTTAATGTTGAGATTTTTACCCTCCAAATGACATAATTCTTTTGGTTTTAATTAAAGAATTTTTTCCTTTTGCAGATGCTAAACTGGCTTCCCTAAATCTTCTTATGCCCTAAGTAGCAGTGACCCAGATAAACACATTCAAAAACGCAACTACTGAAACTAGAGGAGGTTGCCTTTGTAAGATACAGCAAGAGAAAGAACTAAAATAGTTCTATACATGTACAACAGTAGCAGGCAGCATCATGTCCTTAAAAGCAGATTCATAAACAGATTTAATTTTTTTTAGATTACATGTACAAATCTCTGTGGAAAAAAACCAATCCTGTTACTTAGTTCAGAGTTAGAAGCTTGAAAGTTACAAAGAGGCCTATGAAAGAAGTTATTTTGTGGGGGTCTTTCTGCAGCACAACAAGGCCTCTTAAAAAAGAGGGGATAACTCTGTATTTAAGAGTAATTTAAGAATGTATGTAACACATCCACACAGAGTCAAGAGCATATAGACAACCAGGAGAAGGTTCCATTTCTGTTCTCCTTGCTGCCCGAATCTGCAGATTCGATGTCTTCTTAATGTAGAGACTGGACTCTAGTCCCAGCCAAACTCTGTGCCCACAGCCCACCTAAAGCAGAGGCCTCATCCTTCTCCACTGGCTCTATCAAGACTTTGCCAAAGGTCCTTGTTTAACTATGTTTAGGTAAATCCTTTCTAGAGACCGAGAAACTGTGGGTGACTGCCCATTAATTAAAGGGAATGCCACCCATAGTTTCAGACAGGCATTTGGTGTGTCTGTGTGTGAACAAGCACGGCTGGGGATGTTCTGGTAATGACTTTACTCTGCTGTTGAAGAGCACTGACTCTAGCTCCCCCATTAAGCTCTGAGAGCAAATGCTTTGGTCAAAACTTCTCTTCCTGGTAACTATATCCCAAGTCATCACTAGAGTGGAAGAGGTGGATGTAGCTCAGTGTTCAGCCCAGCACTGAGCAGACTGTGGCTGCTAGCTGGGGAGAGCTGGGTGCTGGCAGGACAGGCTGTGGGCTATCCCTCACACCCCATAACTTGCTCAAACATGGACCTTTCCACCCCTTTTGGTTTTGCATGGTTTTTTAGATGTCAGTGTCGCCTGTGTTTACACAAAAAAGAAATATATGCTATCGGAAACAATCAGATAATAAAGAACCTTTAATTAGTGCTGAACATGCAAAGGGACCTAATCCCTCAGTGCCTGTTTAGACAGCTAAACCCAAACAGCCACCTCCCAGTGCCCCATTGCTGGTGTCCCACGACACTATGCCTGGAGCTGCTGCTGCTTTGGTGCCACCATCACAGAGGTGGTGGGCACCTGCTGCCCCCAACCTGCTCCTCTTCTCACTCCTTGGCCTCTGCCAGCCCATGCTAGTGTCTGAGTCCTGGCGAAAACTTCATCCTGGAGCAGGGGCTGAATAGTCCTTAACCACTGTAAGGACAGGGCAGGATTTACCAGGTATTCATTGTATGGAGCAACTTTGGGATTTTCAAAGATCCACCCTCCCTTTAGTTAATCTTTGGTAGCAGCATGCTCTCCTGCTTACCCTGGTTAGCACTGACCTATAAGATTGCTAATGTCAGACAAAAAGTCACTGGAGTACTGATTTTTCAAACTTTGGCAACATGCTGTGGGAGCCTTTCGACTGGATGTAGAGGACACCTGAGGGTGGGAAGATGGGTGTGTGCTGGAATCCACTCCCCACAGCTGTGTACCCCATGAAGCCACGGGTCCCAGCAGTGACTTTGCCAGTGGGGTCCAGCCAAGGGCGCTTGCCCAAAAAGAGGCAATTGCTGCACCCAGCAGCTGGTTACAATCCCTCAAGATCACTGGAATTAAAATACGTGTTTTCTGGGAAATGCTCCACATGTAGATGTCCCTTTCAGTTGTATGAGGCAGTCAAGGAAGTGCAGGTTAGTTGTTGCAGCTTGGCCCATCCTCCTCATTCCAGAAATTATGGACGTTGAGTTTCTGGCAACCTCTTGGTATGGAGCACAGCTTGGCAGAGAGCTTGGTCCTGGTTTGTGGTCGTTCATGCCTGTTGGCCACTCTTCCTGGTGCAGCTGTGGCCTGCAGCTCTCTGTTTGGTTTCTCAAACTATGGGTCATGACACCTTTTCGGGGTAGGTTCAGTTGGGATTGCAGAGGTTTTGTGCTTGCCAGGGACAGTTGTCTCCTCTGGTTTGGTTGTGGTGTTCAGATGTTTACCCAGCCTAGCCAACATTTCGACATGTGAGCACCTTCACTAATGTGCAGTGAGAACAGAGGTTAGTCTTGGTTGCTGCCTTACCTCTTTGGGCTTCTTTTGCAACTCTGTTTGTGGTGCAGCTTGTTCTTGCTGTGCCTCTCATTGCAGACCCTTCTGGTTTCATTCAGCTGCCATTGTGGGCAAAGACTCGCCAGCAGTGCCCGGAGAAGCCCAGCAGCCTGGCATGCAGTGCTTTGGCACCCCACAGTCTGCCTGTCTCTGCATGTGGGGTGCCTGGGCAGGACAGCCCTGCTGGAGTCGTAGAGTTTCTTGGGGCAGTGTAGGGTAGAGCCACATTTTGCTTGCAGGAGGAGCTGAAAAGTGCAGCAGCCCCTCCATCCGGCAATGGCCTAGCCCCCTGAGCAGGGGACAAGTTCAGAGACCTGATGCTGACTGCCCCACTGGAGGGGCGGGGGAGAACTTTTGCAGGAGGGAAGGGCATCCATCCTCCCCCTTTGCGATCAGCAAGCTCTTAAATGAGCATGGTTGTTTTCTCTAACACCTTGCCAAGAAAATACTGAATATTTTGTACTTCTTGGGTGCTATTGCTGTTTCTGCCTGCAAGAAAGGGTATAATTTTTGTAGCTGTGTATGTCTACCAACATACAGATTTGCCTGAGGCAAGACGAGTGTGTGCAATTTCTCATGACTTAGGCTACAGGCAGTTTTAATTCTCTGAAATTATTATGTAGTTAAAAGTACTTCCTCTTCGTTTTGCTAATCTCCCAAGCTCTGTTGTGCTCCCTTCTGGTTACCATCGGGTACTTGCTGCTATAGGAGCTACAGTAGGTCAAGCCATCGGTCTCCATCCCTGCTCCTCTGGCCAAACCCAGTGCACTCGTGCTGAGACAGCGGAAGGGCTCGGCTGTCCTGGGGATGAGGAGCTTAAGGGCTGGTGTGTGGAGATGGGGGTGGTTGGACAGGCATGGGCAGCACCCCAAGGCTGTCCCCATTTTAGTGGGCATGTCTGGTGGTGACCTCATCCTGGTGAGAACAGGCATTGAGTACCCAGGGCAAGGGAGAAGGACCGTGTGCCTTCCTCATGGCATTGGGGCAGGCATGAAGTGAAGATGGGGTGGGTGGTGAAAGCCAGTGCCTAAGGGAAGAAGACTTAAAACAGTTAAGTCTGGAGCAGCCATGTGGTGGCAGATCCCCACCCCTAGAAATGTAGAAGGAAATGCTTAGCTCCAGCTACATGAAGGGCTTGTCAGGAAAATATATTGTTGCCTGAAACAGAATATACACAAAGCAGGAGACGAAAATGCCCTTGGACCCCCTCGCTTCAAGCTGTCTCCCAAAAGGGCTTCAATGGGGCTGACCTTCCCCTCAGTCTGCTCTTGCACGGCTCCTGTATTTGCATTAGCATGGGAGACAAGGGAAGACAGCCTCAGGTCCTGTTCTCCTGTTATTACAGGGATAAGCTTGGACATGATACAGCCATGGAGGTTTTTATTTGTGGGTTATTTGTTTGGCTTTCCTGAAGGAAAAGCCTGTGAGAAGTATGTTCTGCCCTAACAGAGCATCACCTTACATTTTCATGGCAAACAGTGTGCTCTGCCTGCTGAGGTGGCCTGAAGAATCAAGAAGATTGACAGCAAAAAAATGTACTTCAGAGGTGTGCTGGTCTGCTGCCACATATGCAGTTTTTTACCTGTTAGTTTTGTTCCTTTTTTATTTCTTTTTCTTTGTTGTTGCTGGTAAAGCAATGAAGCTGTGCAGTCAGCTTTCTTTCTTCACAATCTATGATATGCGTACCAAAATTTGGTTCTTTGAACAACCGATGGTGTGAGGAATTAATGCCAGGATGCAGCTCTGTGCGCCCTTCCATGCTGATGTGCAGGACCTCTTACATCCAGTTTCATGGCTGTAGAACAACTTCACCTCACCGGGAGAGCTAAGCCATAGTCACTCTGCAGAGTCTGTTGCTAAACTGCTTCCTAAGGCTGAGCTGAATAGCCAATAGGAAATATCCCAGTCAGATTTATTGGAGTGGCCTGGTGACGTTCCCCAGAGGACTTACAATCTATGGTGATGGATGATGCTGCTCCATTAACGTAGTAGTCTCATCTGGGAAAGATATAATTGTCGTTCTGCATCCTGCAGTTTCCCTGAGTTTTTCTGGACACGTAATAGCACACATCGCAGTGGAAATTGCTGGTGAAAAACGCTGCAGTAAATATGTCAGGGGCCTCATATCCTACGGCAGCTCACTCCTCTTCTGCAACCACGCAGCCATCATTAAGATAGGGGAGGCGATAATAACAAAATTCGGTGTACTGCGTTCGTCATGATGTATGTGCTCTGCAACGGCTTGATGGAGAAGCATGGGCAGGACCAACCTTGTTTCCTCTTGCAGTACGCCTCTGCGAAGCACGTTCTTGTTGACTAGTTCAAAGTATCAGGAAAATAATGTTTACTTTTACCTGCAGTAGCAGTGCTGTTTTTACAGTGCTGGTTGCCCTGCCTGCATTTCCTGAAATAGATCCCTTTTTTTCTGAGCCTGGATCCCTGATGACAAACGGGCATTATTTCTTTTTTGTGTGTGTGTAGTCTGGGCACAGTTTAGCATAGCCTCACCTCCGTGCAGGGTGAGCAGCATGTCAGCTGGAGCTGGGATAGCTCGCTGGAGAAGACTCTTTTGAACTGGCTGGAAGGTCTCTGTTCATAGAGCATCAAATGAATAAAATTCAGACATTAACATTCATACTTAGGCACTGTAAGTGCTCCAGCAGCAGAGAAGCATGGTAGACCTTGGTGAAATGTCCGGGAGATACCTGCTGGAGAAATGCAACCACAGGGCAAGGCAGCCCTGTGCCACCTCAGCAAGTCCTCACGAGTGATGTGTAATCTGGATTGCAGTGCTAAATGGAATCCACACTGAGGTCTGTGCTTTGTGCTAATCACATGCCAAAATGATTGCTGCCCAGAAGACCTCATGGTCAAATGGATGATGCAGAAGGGACTAGAGAAGAAGTACTTGTATGTATGCATGTGCATGTGGGGCATTTGTAGGTGTTACAGGTAACCTGGACTGGTTAACTGAACAGCACTAACCTCAGTGGCACTGAGATGCAACAAGACGGTTTTTCAGTATTTTCTGTTATTTACATATTATTAATGGTCAGAGGCATCTATATTTCACAATTCAGCACAGGGGCTTCTAGGAGGGCAAAATTGGTCTTTGTGGGTGAAAACACATTGAAAAGTCAAGAGGTCTTCTCATTACGTCCATCAGCACGGTCATGCTGCATCTAACGCTGGTACTGTCTTGAATTCGTTCAGGAGGCTGACATCTTGTGCATCATGGCACGGTGGAGAGAAGAGGTCATTCCTCCGCCCCTCAAAGTCAAACCAGGGAACACTTGGTACAGACAGTGCGATGAAACTGAGTGTGTAAGAAGATGTGAAATTTGAAGAAAAAATGCTGCATTTTTCCTCCCATCACAGGAGTCTTCCATTTTTCTGTCTCTTTTACACAAACTCCCTGCAGCTGCTTACAAATTTGCAAGGATGAAAATAAGGGGATGTTTTTCCTTGAAAGGTTTTTCCATCCACATGTTTTCAGATGGGGTGGTGCAAGAGTAGAGCAAGCTTGAAATCTGACACGGGCATACTTTCTGCTGAGGATTAGTGCCATCATGTAGCTGATGAAATGCTAGGATTAGTTTATCAAAGTGATGGGGTGGGAGAGAGGGAGAGTGAGTCTAATAAATCTGAAGCTATGAACATAAAACTTGATCTTGAAGTGGCAAGCTGAAGGATCATTTGGTTATTCATGGCAGTGAAGAAGGATGAAGTATTAAATATCTGCATTTTGCACAAGGGGAGGGAAGACTTCTTTACCCTTTTGCTTCCAAAGCAGCATCCTGGTGATCATGCACCTTCATATCTGCCCATGCTCCCAAGTGAGATCCTGTCCCACAAGAGAAGAAAAGCTGATGAGTCTGTTTTCGGTCCCCAGCTCTTTGGCCCATCCCTAAATCTTGTCATTTATGACAATATCTGTGCCACTGAGAGCCATCAGAGTGACAGATGGGAGAAGGGGTTTGCCCCTTTTGGCCCACCGTGACAGGCTGGGTGGCACACGTGTACATGGTTAATCACCAGTATGTTCTTATGTGTGGTCTTAGAAGCATTCGTGCCTCACCAAAAAGGATATGTGAGCTGGAAGGTTCATGTTTTTGCTTTGTTTTTTTTTTTTTTTAACTATTTATTTATTTATTTAAGCCAGGCTATGTTAGGATGATGTGAGGTTATGTGAAAATTTGAGTTTCAGTTGATTTAAGTTGAGTTACAGAAGTGTTGGGATTTGCTATTCTAACCCCCATGTCTTTAAAATACAGTAAAACTGGTTTCAGTTTGTTCTTGTATTCTGGCTCAAGAAGATCTAGAAATCAAGTTGAGCTAAAGGTGCTGAACTTGACCCTATTCTGGCCTTGCCTGCACCAAGAAAAAGTGTTTTTTAGTATCCCAAAAGGAGGGGAAGGGAAAGCGTCTGCAGCACGTCTGAGGCTCTTGAGGCATGTGTGGTGCTGGTGGCACCTCCCTTTGTTTATGGGTTTTGAGCTCATGAAGCCAGTTTAACCTTTGGGCGGTACTCTGTACTTCTTTTCACCTTTAGTTCTCTGGCTAATCATAGCTGAAGCAGTTGAAATCATGGTGGTATAATGCAGCAAAGTCAGACTTTTCACTGTAAAAGTGTTGTGCCAGTTGAAAAATTGATTTTCAACTTTACCTCACTAACTTGTTGGCTGAGACTTAGTAGCTCATCCACGAGGGGTCCTGGTCCCTTGTAAGTAGGAACGAAACAGATCAGCGTAAGCAAAAAGGGATGGGCAATGTATGGTGGACTTGGCCACACCGATACCAGTTCTCATCTGGGTGTCGGAAAAGATAAATGGACATAGTAAAAATATCTGAGCCTAGAGAGGGTCAGGACAAAATAGTGAGCTGAGTGTCTCTGAGCAGAGAATAAACCTCTGCCGGGGAGCTAATGAGGCTTTGAAGTTGTTTCACTGACATCAAACTTGGAAATCCTTTGTAAGAACTGAGATGCTTTAAGGACTGTTTAATAAAGCACTTGACTGGGAAAGGAGCAAATATTTTATCAGGCTGACACTGAGTGCTTTTTGTTTCGGGTTTTGAGGGAAGCAGGGCTGGCAATTACATTTAATTGGTATCCTTTTCCTCTTGTTATCATTGGTCTATCGATTGCTGGGAAAACAAAATGCATGGGTTTTAAAATTTACTGTAACGTAACAGCTCTCTTGTTTGTTTTGTTTAGCTCTGTGTTCTCAAAACAGCTCATTTTTCTTTGCTTTGTTGGCAAATGTAATGTTTTGATTGAAAATGATACTAAATAATCAGTTAAATAGGATATTTAATGTCAGGAAAAATTGTTTAAAATATTTTTTTCCCATAGGAAAATCATGTACTTTACTCTTTGAGCCTAAGAAGTCTTACAGGGCTAGTGTAAGTCTGCATTCTTCCTCCAATCTCACTCCAAAAGTAAACACATGGATACGCCATGTGTGAAAACTCTGGAGGTCAAGGTATAGCAAATCTCAGGAGTTCTGATGCAAGGCAGATCCCTAGAGTATGTCCAGCTTCTCCATGATATCATTTAAATTTAGACTTTCTTAGACTCTCAACCCACTGCTAGTTTGCCTTCCCTGTGGGAAGCTGACCTACTGTATGAGAAGCAAGCCTGGCAGATGAGAGGAGAGCAGTGAGTATTTTCATTGTGGATTTGAGGAAGGCCTTTGAAACTGTGTCCCATAAGATCCTCACAGACAAGCTGCTGAGGTATGGGCTTCTTCTGCTGACCGCTTGCCCAACACAGAATGCTATTACCATTAACAGGCAGACCAGCAGCCAAACTCCTCCCTCCACTCCCACATCACACCCCACAGATCCACAGTGCCAGACAACTAGAGGGAGGAACAAGTCAATGCACTCACCCAACACAGGGAGCATGAAGAAGGGAGCAAGCCAGGCAAGGAGCCAAGCCATGGGCAATGGTAGCAGCCAGACCATAAGCCCAGTCACAGAGTAGGGATTCAGAGACAGCTTCATGTTCTGGCCCTGCTGTCCTGGGAATTCCACTTGCTGTGAAGAGTCAGGGAGCCCCTCCAATAGCCAGAAATCCTCACACAGCCCATCCAATGTACAGACAAACCTCCCAACCCCACTGCAAGTTAGACCAGATGAATCCCAGAGGTTCCTTTCAGCCCCAACCCATCCATGACTCAGTGATTCTGAACAAGCAATAGGTGCACAATAGGGCTGAGAAGTGGGAAGGTGAGTGCAGTGGGACTTTCCCAGGAGTAAGCAGTCCTCCAGCTTGGCTTTTGAGAAGCTGCTGGTGAGAAGGTGCTCCCCTAGTGCCATGCAGGCAGCGTCTCCCCACTGCAGGCGCTCAGGTCAGGGGTGTGCTTGCTGGGTCACTGACACCCCCATCCCAGCACAGCGCTGCAACCGTCAACATTCCCACCCCAAGGGACTATGTCATACTTCAGGAAGAGACACCTGCATGCTGCCAAGCAGCACTGAGGGAAGGCTGATTTAACCAGGCGTTTCTGCAGTCACAAAAGTGGTAACTCATCTTCTCTGTTAGAACAGAAATTTGGAGCGTGAAAGCTGCATTGAGTCAGAAGAGCCTGCTGGGTCGAAGGGACATCATCGAACCAGGCGGCACGTGCTTCAGCAGTAATTATGGCTGGCAAATTTGTATTTGTCCTTCACATGTCAAGTTTAATACATCAGATTTCTGTGGAGTGTCTCCACCTCAGAGCCACACACTTCAGCTTACTGCAGGCTGCATGAGTGGCCACTGGTTAGGCATTTCTGTACTATGCCAAGGGAAAAAAATAAACTAGCATTTGAAAGGTCTTATTTTCAGAAATTTGGTGCAAGGTTCCTCCAAGCATGACAGTTTAGAGACTCCAGGAACTGGGATATGCTGCAGATATGAGAAACTTGAGCATTCAGGAATAGCAAGAGCGATCTCAAATAATTTCAAAGTAGTTCTGTTTTTATAGTCCCTGCTTATGTATATATAATACTACATACCATGTAAGCAGTGGTCCTTCTGAAAGTAGGAGACTGTCAGTTAAGTGTTACATCCAGTTAGTGGAACAGTTTGTGAATGAAGCAGAGGAAGGGAAGAGGCATGTGGCAGTACGGGGGCTTGTGCCATCTCCCTCACACTTGGGGAAGGTCGCATTTCTGCTGCTAATGTAGGGTATTTTTTTGCGAGGCTTTCAAATTGGGTGTAAAAATTCACTACAGGTTGAAATTCATCAGGCAAATGCTCTATTCCTTCCACAGCGTTTATCGTCTGTCTTATATATATTGCCCTTGGGATTAAAGACACTGGTTTCAGGGCCCTGACAGGATTTTTTTTTTTTTCAATTGGTCTGATTTGTTTTTAAATGAGAAGAAAGTGAGTTCTCTCCTCCCCGGAATGGATTGCTAACTACAGGCTGTTGACAACAGCAATATAGTTAGCAAATATATGAGTGTGGCACGGCTCTTTGCAGGCGATTAGCCGGTGCAGTGGGCAGGCCGCAGTGGTGTTCCTCAGCTGAACTGTTCAAAGGATGGAGGTACCGTCGGGCAGCCAAGCCGCTGCGCTTCGCAACGAGGACGCCGTGTGCCGAAGCAGTGTGTGCGGATGGTCCATGTCCCATCTATAACGTGCCATTTTGCACTGCCATAATGATTTCCTTTCCCTCTCATGCCCCCAGGGTGTAATGGCCTGAATGGGAGCCTTGACACAAATAGGTTTGCCTCCCGGAAAGATCCATAATGCAGCAGTGGAAAATGAAAGACTACCTGTTGCATGAGCTGCATCAGGGCCTAATTATTCCTCTGGCGTCTTCTGAAGTTGTCTGATGAGAGGCTTTTATTTCCACTGCTCCTTGGCAGCATCCAGCTCATCCTCCACAGCACAGCTGCCGTAGAGCGGGAAGCAACATGGGGCAGAAGGTGGGTGTGTGGTAAGCAGGGGACGTTGTGCAGAGGGACAGGAAGTCAAGGCTGCGTGTGTAGCTTTCACACCGGTGGTGACATCCCAGTGCAGCCCTCCCTCCTCTCCCTGGCTAGTACCAGAATGAATCCTGCCCATCTTTCCAATGTCTTTCTCACCTTGCCCTCAGTTACTTTTGAATGGTGCCTCCTGAATCTTAGCAGGGAGTTGTTGGATTTGTCCAACAGGGTGTTGTCAAGGGAATGAGGAGGGAGAGGGCAGGGATAAAACAGGATCTGTCCTCAGTGCATCCTCAGCGGTTCCCCGTTGGTGATCACCAAGGCGAGGCATCAAGCCCCCTTTCCAGAGGTGATGGGACTGTGTGTGGGGTCCAGCTGTGAGCTGGCAAGAGGGTGATGGGCTGGTTGCCTAAGAAAATGTCTTGTGTGTCTCCTCTGTTCCGCCTGCTCTGTACCTTGGAGGAGATCACTGTCAGCCTTCCTGCGAGCAGAGCAGGGTCAGGCCCACTGGCCCTCCTGGTGCCTCTGCACCTGGCCAAGATGTGTGTGGGGTATCAAACGCAGCACCACGAGTGGTGAAACACATAAGGCTGGTTCACCATTAGCTGTGAACTGATGACTCCTCTGCCCTTCGGTGCTTGAGGATTACACGACTAAAATGGTATGTGGGATAGACAGGATTGTCAATCGCGGGTGCCTTAATATGTGAATAAGTGGGAAATGTGAGAAGCAGACACTTCTGAAACCACCTGTGGTTTGCAAGTATAGGAGAGCCCACCTGTGCATTAGTTGTGTAGTAATGGCTCCATGTATGAAAGCTTTTTTCAAGTGTCTTTTTTCTCTTCTAACAACAGAACACCAATAACAATATGGCAATGCCTTTATTTGTGTATGGCTTGAACAACAAAGCCCAGAATTTGTAGGATGGGAGATGATTGGTAGTTGGCTGGTCTATCTCATCATGTGTCCTTGTTGCCCACTTGTGTATTCACTGCAGAAGGATGCAGGAAGATGGGTCAGGCTTTGGCTGCTGAGACTGCTGAAGACAGGCAGGCCCAACGCTGAGCTCCTTCAGAAACCCACGTCTTAGCAGGGCGCAGGTTGGGCACGTGGGTTTGTGGTGCATTGAGGGCAATGGGGCCTGCTGCCATGTGGTGGCAGGACCAGCCCGTTGAGGACCAGGGCATGCAGGACCTGGCATGGCACCCTGATTGAATGTGGGTCACTGGGGGTGCTTGGCAGGTCTGCTTCCCTCCTGATGGGCGGTGGGGTGCCGCATTGGGGATGCTTCCACCACAGCCCTTTTTAACGGCCTTCTGCAGAGCAAAAATCAGCCGTGTTGCTTCTGGCAGTAAGATCAGTGGCAGCAAGCAGTGAGTTTTGGCAAAACCCTGAAGTCCAAATCCATCCCTAATTTTGTCCCCAGGCTGTCCCATTAAGACAAAATTTTGTTTGATGTTTGATAGTATGTTTATAGGGAAACCCTATTTTTCCAGAAGGTACTGAGCAGGGCATCCCAGACAGGGAGCCTCTGAGACCCTTCCCGTAGCGTGTAGGGTGTAATTTGCAGTCTGTGTTGGTAGCAAGGTAGAAGCGGCGGTATGGGCGAGCAAGCAGGGCGCGGGGACGGCTGCGGTGCTCCGGTCCCACAGGAAGACAAGCAGCGGCCCTGGGAAAAGTCTGCTGCATGGCCATCAGCAGGAGATAAGAAAAATAAGCTAGAGTTATCACCACCCATTTCATGGCATTTCTCTATAGCTAACATACCATTTCCTGTACAGTTACACACATCACAGCACAGTGCCATGAACTTAACTCTTATCAGCACCCCAGTGGGAAAGCCCGAGTTATTTACAATAGGGCTTGCTTCAGTGTTGCAAGCTTCTTTTCAATTAAAACAAACAGCAAATTAAATATTAAATAGATAAGTAGGGAAAATGAAATTAATTGATTTTCCAGCACTGAGGTGTGGTAGGCAGAGGAAACTTAAGGCAATTTCACTGAATTATATTACCTTCATTTGTGTACGTTAGGTACATGAAACTTGTTTTAAAAACTGGGTAACTGAATAATTTATATCCTTTGAAGCAGCAATCTTTAAAAAAACAAAACAAAACAATAAACCCAGCACATACTTCAGGTTGATTTTTATTAAAAAAGAGAATAGTCTAGCTATCGCTGTTAGTACCAACATTGAAAATTTAGTTTAACTCATCTCCACATTGATTTGTGGCTTTGTACCATGTACCTGGTGTACATTGTTAAAAAAAAAAAGGAGTCTGGGAACTACAAAATGCCTCTTTGGACAACTTCAGGTTGTCTCTTGATCCAAGATCCTCAAACGTTTCCTCTTTTGAGGCCTGGAGACTTAAATCCTTTTTACTCTGTGCTTACTGACCTTGAAAATGGGTGTTTAGTGTAATACATGTTTAGCAGCCCTGGGATTGTCTCCTGGGTGAGACTGAAGATTGCTTTGTGGGGCGCAGGAGGCTGTTGAGATGGGACTCCACTGTACCTGGCAGCCAGTTCCCACCGAGCTGCCGGCTGCAGACGGGATTGTGGAGTATTCTTACCTGTGTGCATATATATATGTGTGTTGGTTTCTTTTTCTGGAGAGAGAACATGCTCAAGAAGCAGGTGCACTGGAAGTATGGAAAGGTACGCTTCCATATAGGAAAGGGGCGGGGGGTGGGGGAAACTCCATCCGAAACCCATAAACCTGAGTTGAGGGCTGCACCTGCACCTCACCTTTCTTGCCTTCTCCTCCCCCTCACACAGTGGGGCCCTCCTGCGGGCAGCATAGCACCGCAAGCTCAACAATACGTATTTATAGATCCCGGAAACATATAGGATCCAGTGTGGAAAACAATATTTGACTGTGCTTTAAAACAATGCAAACCCACACACCAAGTCCACAGGCATTTCTTCAAGGTGTCTGCTGGCAATAGATGACCTCTTATGCTCATCTAGACATTCCCTGTTGCCTTCTAAAGCAGTAATGGGGGGATTTCATTATGCTTTATACTTTCATCTTCGGTAGTGATCGGTCTCTCTCTCCATGGCTCTGTAGAGCAGGATAACCCCTCAAGTCTCTTACACAGCATAATTTTCATCTTAATTTTTCTGTTTCTCAATGTTAAATGGGCTTGCCAGGGGAACACGGGATCATTTCCTGTTCTTGCCAGCTCATTAATCCTCTATGAAAACACCGTGATCTCACGCTCCTCAAGCAAACAGAAACACGGGGAAGAGCCAGTGTCATGTGCAGAACCCTCAGCTGTGCTGCAGCAGCTGGAGAAGCAAAGTTGCTGGTGGGCACTACAGAGACCACAGGGTATTTAAATGGGCAGTTTAAAAAGAGGGAGGGAGAGCAGTAGAAAATAGCTTTTTAATTCCTTAACAGAAAAATTCCTTCTTAATTCCTGAACATCTTTTTTTTTTCCCAGCATGAATCTGCTGAGTGGTCTCACTGTCTTTATCTTTTAGAAACAATTGCTATTTTTTCCTTTCATTTTTATTTTCAAAATAAGACTGGCCCAATTTTATTGATACTGATCAATGATATTGATACTTGTCAGTTTCTGAATAAGGGGTTTTCATTTTGCTCCTGTTTTTCTGTGCTTGGGAACCCCTGCCTGCCTGTAAACTGTCTCAGTTGAGGCTGGAAGAGGAAACAAACAAAAAAAGCCCTTCAACCCTGTATTTGTGAATGTTATCTGCAGAACATTTCAAGAGATGAGAAAAGTCCAGAATTATTCTCCTAAAGCCAGCAGCAGGAGAGGAAGAGAGATGACTCATCTGTTTACTTTTAAAAATCCTTTATAAGAACACAAATGTGCCTGATAAATTATTAGCATTTTACCCAACCAGCCTCCACTCTTAGTCCTGGCATTTCTGTGGTCTTGCACTCGCTGTAGCATCTTGCTGCCAAATCTGAGGATTTATAACTCTCAGGAGAGACATGCGAGATTTCCCGCTTCTCTGCCTTGGCCAGTTTTTACCCTTTGTTTGTGGGGCTTGGGGTTTGTTTTTCCCTTTTCCCCATCCACTTTGCATGTCTGTCAGTCCTAGAAACTTCCGTGTGAGTAAATAATTTCTGTAAGCACTAGAGCCGGTGGAGCTCTTCACATGCTCTCAGACGCAGACGCATCCCCAGGCTGAGACTTCTCACCCATCCAGTTTTGGAGTGGTGCTGTCCTCCCTATCATCCCATCGCCAGTATGCCTGCAGGACACGGGGGAGTGCCTTGCAGCATTGGCACAGGCTTTGCTCCTAGGGAGCAGGATCCAGCTGCATGCAGGTGAAAAATGTAGATTTGGGGTGTGCTGATGTTTTCCCATGGTAACGGAGTTGAAACTGGACAAGTTTCCATGGTGATTATTACTACGGCAGGATGCGCAGCACACTTCGGGAGAGGCACGGGCGGTGCCAGGCAGTACAGCCAGCCCCTAGTCCAAGTCCGCTGGTGGCAGCTCGTGGGGTGGAAATTATTTATCCTTCTAAATAAATGCATGCACAGCGCTGTTAATTTGCTGCTGCTTTTCTTCAGAGAGAGGGGGATGTTAATCTTTTTAGGAAACAGGCTGCAAATTTCACCATGGTCATGAATGGAAAGCATTTCTGCTCTTTTTTAATTGCCATTTGCTTGGTCAATATAAAGGGTTGGGCTGTCAAAATAAATTTGAAATGGCTTTGATTTTTTGTTATTCTTCAGGTCTTTAATGAATCAGGTGCCTGGTTCACGTTACTTTCTCTGTCTAGCTCTGTGGCAGGTGAGCATCAGGGTTTGGTTTGCTTTGCTTTGCTTTGCTTTGCTTTGGTTTTGCTTTGGTGTTGCCTGGCCACTCTCCTTTCTCACCCTGTGCATGGCGGTTCTGGAAGTGCCATACGCACCACGCGGCGCTCGCCTGTTTGCCCTCAGTAAATCCCACGGGGATGAAGAAGGGATCAGTATTGTAGGGGAATAGAGTACTCTTTGCTCATGGCAGAACATTTCTTAGCTGTGATATTTTTAGAAATGTTTGTTTGGGGGCTTCTGTTGAGTTAAACCAGCGCGCTGTCACTCGACTCTGCCGTGCACTGTCATTACATGCAGCTTTGTTTAAAAACGTGAAATGGATGGCCCCAGTCCTTGTTTAAGGCCGCATACTGGGTTTGATTTTTTTTTTTTGGCTGCAGGCAGTCCTCGAGGCCTATTAAATTGTCTGTGTTTACAGCTAAATATAAGTTCCTCAAAACTCTTCGTACAACACTCACGGACGTACGTATATCCAGCACCTCTGTATATATAGTGCGTTCTGTTATGGAGTCGTTACCCTGATGCGTGGAAAAGTTTAATGGCTTTTCATTGGTGGTGGGGTCTTTAAAGGCAATTGCAAATATTATTTTAAGAAGGAGATTTATGCAGTGCCTAAAATATGTTTCTGGCTTGCAGGCCAAATGTCAGTGCTGACACTTCTGGCAGCCCAGAGCCGCCGTGGGTCCCACTGACGGCGATGTAGAGGTGGCACCAGCAAAGCCCAAGAAGCCCTGCAACATGGAGGACCTGTACAAGGACAGCCCAAACCTGCCCATGGATGTCACCAGCTCACCCTCAGCGATGGCCAACAACAAGCTGGAGAACGGGGTAGCCCAACTGATCACAGCAGAGGCCTGGAACATCAACTCGGCTGACCTGATGAAGAAGGCCCTATCCCCGCTGGTGACAGTCCCTGCACCTTCCATTCTGACACCGCCGGCCGAGTCACAGAGCGGGGTGGCCCTGAAGGTGGCAGCCACAGTGCTGCAGCCCATCTGCCTCGGGGACAGCCCTGTTGTCCTGCCCATCCACCTGCAGGTCGCCGGCAGTGCTGCCCCACAGATGCCAGCCACCAACGCCACCACCCCCTATGTCATGACCACCCAGGGCCCCATCCCGCTGCCCGTTCTCCTGGAGCAGCACGTCTTCCAGCACCTGAACTCACCCCTGGTGCTGCCCCCAGGGGCCACCTGCCCCACCAGCCCCCTGCATGCCGG
>NW_008606275.1:0-201 GCF_000691845.1 Merops nubicus | reverse complement strand
CCCTGCCCCGCCATCCCCCTGCTGGCCAGCCTGTTCTCTAGCACCGCCACCCCTGTGGGGCAGCCCCAGCTCCTGGACCCCAAGCCCTCTGGCCAAACACAGGAGCCCGTCCTGCCCCCAGTCTTTCAGACGCCAGGGTTCGCCGCCGTCCTTCAAGACCTGTTTCCCTCACAGGGTGCCCTGGGCTCTGCTCCCTGCCAG
>NW_008606274.1:1611-3098 GCF_000691845.1 Merops nubicus | reverse complement strand
CACTCAGGAGGATGTCATGGGGACTGTACCAAACACCTTGCCAAGGTCAAGGCAGACTCCATCAACTGGTCTCCTGCACCTACCCATCCAGTCACCACATCACAGAATGCTATCAGATGAGTCCAACAGGATTTCCCCTTGGTCAATCCATGCTGACTAGTCCTGAGAACCTTCTTCTCCTCCATGTGCTCAGAGATGACCTCCAGAATGAGCCACTCCATGATTTTTCCCAGGATGGAGGTGAGGCTGGCGGGGCTGTAGTTTCCTGGGTCCTTCTTCCTGGCCTTTTTGCAGACTGGAGTGACCTTGGCTTTCCTCCAGTCCTCAGGCACCTCTCCCACTTGCCACAATTTAGGAAAAATGATGGAGAGTGGTGGAGTGATGACATCAGCCAGTTCTCTCAGCACTCTTGGCTGCATCTCAGCAGGGCCATGGACTTTTGGATATTCAGTTTCCTTAACTGATCGCTGATCCAATCTCCATTGACTAGCAGAGAGTCTTCCCCCTTCCAGGCTTTTTCTCCTGCAGTCAAGGTCTGAAGTTCTCAAGGTTAAAGACCAAAGCAAAGGAGCATCCAGCAGCTCTGTCTCCTCTGCACCCCCAGTGCTCAGGGCTGGGCCTCGTTCAGCAGTGAGCCCACACTCCCCTAGTCTTCCTTTGGATCTCCTCTGATATCTTTTTGTCCCTCCTGCCCCTCAGTCCAACATGCAGGAAGCTGCTCTGGGTGGCCAGGTGACATCTTCCCTCACTTTTCCTTCTTTATGAGGCTCACCTTCTCACCTTTCCATTCAGGGGCTGGGGCTTTGGCCTTTGGCCTCTTCTGGTCTCATTTCCTTTGGTTTAGCTCACAGGCGATGCTGTGGTGAATGGTGCCGTGGGGAGGTGGCCAAATTAGGTCATCTGCTTGCCTGCAGTGACTTCTGCTTTGGGTGGGGGAACCTTTCTCAACCAGATGCAGAGTCTTGAGAGCTGCTTTAGCCTTCTGGCACAAGGGCTTTTGCTGACACAGCTTCTTTCCTTCCTGTTGAAGTGAAACCCCCACTGCTGATAGCACTCCCTGATTCAACCAGCTTGAGTGGCTGGCTTGAAGGGCTGAAATCAAGCTGGAAACAGGAGCTACTCTATAACCTCACCCAGGTCTTGCCCCTGGATGGTGATGGTTGGGTCTTTCCCAGGAGCGACAGCAGAGGAGAGTTCCATGTCTCACCTCAGCATGGTCACCTCCAAGGCATGGCACCTGCTAGAGCAAACCTGGCCTGACCCCAGGAGTCTTCATTTCCAGGGCTGAAGTATTTGTGTTCCAACATCTTCACTTGGGAGAGCTGGGCTTGTTCAGCCTGGAGAGGAGAAGGCTCCAGGGAGACCTTCTGGTGGCCTTTCAGGACTTCAAGGGGCCTGCCAGAAAGCTGGGGATGGGTGTTTGAGCAGGGACTGGTGGGACAGGACAAGGGGGGATGGTTTGGAACTCAAAGAGGGAGATTTAGACT
>NW_008606274.1:903-1543 GCF_000691845.1 Merops nubicus | reverse complement strand
ACCATCCCAGGGGAGGTTGGCCGGGGCTCTGAGCACCCTGCTCTAGCTGGGGATGTCCCTGCTCAGGGCAGGGGGTTGGACTGGATGACTTTTAAGGTCCCTTCCCACCCAAACCAGTGTGAGATTCAATGTTCCATCCCTTCTGGCTGCTCTTAGAGGCTGGAGCTTGCTCGTGCCTGCTGGAGGAGAGCCCTCCCCGCGCAGACCTTCTCTGCCTTCTGGAGGTGTGCAGGGACTGCCCAGCCCAGGCTGGCTGGGTGGGGCTCCAAGGTTGTGTTGTCAGTTATGTGGCTACAACCAGCAGCAGAACACCCACAAACTCCATTGTCTAATTCCAGTGAATACAGAAATCCTCCTGGGTTCCCAGCAGGGGCAATAACAGGGTGACCAGGAGATGACAGAGGAAGGAATAAGCCCAGTCAAACGTCCATTCATAGTCACACAGAAGTCACCAAAGCAATTGCCAAAGAGCTGCATTGCCAAACACGTGACCCTTGTCCTGTCCAGTTCTTTCTCCTGTCCACTTCCTTGTCCTGTCCCACCATTTTTGGGAGCTCTGGTTGCAGTGAACAGTCCTGGGGGGGGCCCTTCTGGTTACAGGTGGAACCCCAAGTGGTGCATCCACCGTAGGCAGGCTTCC
>NW_008606274.1:0-723 GCF_000691845.1 Merops nubicus | reverse complement strand
CTCCAGTTGCATAAGGGTCCTTCAAAACTAACTTCAAAAGTGGGTCACCTGGTGCTGTCCTCCTTGTTTTTTGTCCAATGTTGGCCAAGCCTTGAGAGAAACCCAAAAGGAACGTTTCTTTCACTATTTTGGTGTTAATCACACATTTCTCTGTAGAACAGACACCCAGCTAGCTTCCCAGCAGAGAGAAAAATCCTCTGGCTGGGTGTGAGAATCACCCCTGTGTCAACTGGAATTCAAGGCTCAACGTTCAGACCCCAACACTTTGAAGGTGCAGAAATCTCAGCAGCTCTGCCCACCCCTCCTGAACCAGAGCACTGTGAAAGGGGCAGCAGGGAGGTCTTGGAGACAAGCCTAGAGCTGACCCTGCCCTTGGAGTCACCTCTCCACACTTCCTATGGAGGAGGCTTTTTGGAAGAGACTCATTTAAAGGCCAAATGCCCTCGAGTTTCACAGCCTGCCCTGGGTCACAGCTTCAGCTGAGCCTGGCTGCAAGCTGAGGACTGAGTGCCTCTGGGTCTCTGCTTAAGGGCTCACCCAGGGAGCAGAATTGGTGCTGCCACTGCTTCATCCTGGATCTTCTGGACACCATGTTGCTATCTAGAAAAGAAACTTTTAGCAACTCATAATTACATACATTAATTTATAGGATACTTTCTGAACAACAACTTATAACTATGTACAGTAACTTATAGGACACTTTTCTGAGTTTACACTCTCTCA
>NW_008606273.1:9944-10397 GCF_000691845.1 Merops nubicus | reverse complement strand
CTGGAGGCTCTAAAGCCACGTGGGAAGGTGGCCGGGGCTCCCGCAGCCACCAGCATCATCCCTGGCCCTGCCAGGGCACGGACCCTGCCCGCCAGGGAGGTTTTCCTGGGTGAACACCCGCGGGGTTGGGTCTCTGCTCAGCCCACGAGAGGGGCAGTCCCTTGGCAGGAGGTTGACCCCAAGTTTGGCGGGAGGTTGACCCCAGGTGACCACGTTAATGACTGCTCTGCCCAGGGGATGCTTTTTCTGGAGTGTAAGTGGTTTATTCTGAGTAAATGGAAAGGATGTGGGTAAGAACAAAACTATCTGATTTTTTTGCTGTAATCCATCTCTACCTGACACCTCCTGAGGCTGCCCACCTCCCAAGCACTTGCATCATTCAGTGCAATTTTATTTAGTTATTCTTTATGCCTCCTCCTGCCCAAAATTACCCCCCTAATCTAGAAATTAGTG
>NW_008606273.1:2830-9769 GCF_000691845.1 Merops nubicus | reverse complement strand
ATGGGGTCGCCAGGGCTGTGTTTATCAGCAGCCCATTTTACAGCATCTCCAAGGTGTAAATGGTGTCTGCAGGAACATCCACTGTGAGAAACTGCAGGCAGGGGCTGGGGTGTGCTCGTGTTTTGGGCTGGAAAGGACAGAGCTGGCTCCAAGAAGCTGCTTTCTCTGATCCATGGGGGGTTTCACCATGGGGAAAAGGATCCTGGAAGGACAAGGGATGTCAGTGTGTGGAAGGCTGGAGCTGCACCCCATGAAACATGGATTTAGTCTGGACATGAGGAAGAATTTTTTCACTGGAAGGGTTGTCAGGGATTGGAACGTGCTGCTCGGGGACGTGGTTGAGTCCCCATCCCTGGATGTATTTAAAAGTCATGTAGATGTGGTGCTTTGGGAGATGGCTTAGAGGTGGACCTGGGAGAGTAGGGTTAAGGGTTGGACAAGATGATCTTAAAGGTCTTTTCCAACCAAAGTGGTTCTATGACTCTGTGATCATGTCCCTGCTCCGAGCTCTCCATGTGAATCCCTTTGGGGCTCAGGGCTATTTTCCCAGTGGAAGTGTCAGGTTCAGTCTGAGCCTGTCCCATCCCAAGGACTCTGTTTCAGTGGGGTTGGTTTGTTTGTTTTCCTGCTTTTTACATTATTCCTGCTTTGTAGAAAACCCCCTTTCTTTTTCTGAGCCAGCAGTGTTGCCACCCAGGGTGCCCTTAAAGGAAAAAAAGAAATCACCCAGAAAAAGAAATAAACCAAACAGAGGCTGTTCTTAGCAGAGCTGGGGCTTTTCCCTTCCTTTTTCCACTCTTTGCCTGGTACCACAAGGCCAGAAACTTGCTCTCATTTCTGAGCTGCTGTGAGGATGCTCAGGGGATGCTCTGCTGCGGGGCCAGGGCAGAATCCTGCCCCACCGGCTGCAGCTCTGGCTCAGAGCAGCTCTGCTTGTGCTGCTTCTGCAGTGCTGCTTCCCTCCTGCAAACAGCAATTAGAGCCACCTAGGTGGGAGAGGTGGGAATGGCCCTTGGCAGGTTTTTGGGGGAGGGTTTTGGTGTCTGGGGCACGGGGCAGCCTGACAGCAGGGATCAGGGCAGGTGTTAGAGGCTGGCTCCGCGTTTCAGCCGAGAATATCCTCTGTGGTTGGTTTGAGGGCTGAGGGATGCAAACGAGCTCTTGCTTCACTTTGTTTATTTGTTTAGAGCCACAATCTGTCTTCTTCTGGCTTCTAATTTGGACTTGTCTGAGCAGCCTCATTTGGTTAGACGGCCCATCTGTACCCAGCCTTGAAAAAAAAACTCTTTTTCTGGGACGTTTTTCCTTGGCGCTGAGATCACCCAGTGCAGCCTCAGCACCAGGTAAGTGCTGGTTGGGGAGGGCACAGGCTGTGGTGGCTCCTCTGACACTGGTACCCCAGGACCTGGTGGCAGCTGTGAGACTTTAAGATGCTTAGAAAAGGCACTTGAAAGTCCCCACAGCACCTGCAAGTGGTTCCCCCAGCACCTGCCTGGGGTGATGGGGATAGGAGCACCATTAAGACACCTCCTTAGTCACAGCCAGGGTCCCCAAAGCAGCCTCCGTGGACCACCCCACGTCCCCGTGCCCCTCCAGCCTTGTTCTACAGGACCTCCAAGCCACAACATCTGCAAGTGCCATCCTGAAGCCTCTCCCATCGCTGATGTGCTGGTGGTAGCATCAGGGAGGGGTTTCCCAGCTGACTCAGGTGAGCCATGGTGATGCTCAGCCCCTGTGAAGGAGAGAGCTCCTTTGCTGTGGGACCTTGGAAGCATCACCTTGTGCTTCAAGGGAAAAATGCCCGTGTTGAGTCAGGGGAGAGGGGAGAAGACTCTGGTTTTCTGTTTTCCTTACCGTGGGTTTGTACACTCGATGGAAAGGGCTGTGTCATCACAAACCACAGGTTCCCCACTGTGGACATCTCCATTACTGAAGGAATCGTTTCTCTTTGCAGGTCAAGAGCTGTGGTTTGCAGCCAGTTACACTAATGAAGACTGTGGCATGCCCAGCCTCATCTGGCTCCGCGCCAGCACCGCTGGAGGGTTTGACCCATGCCACTGAGTGCTTTCCCCAGTTAAACAGCACGGTGGTGGGACCAGCAGCTCCCCGTTGCCTCCCAGCAGGAAGGCTGGAGGTCACAGCCAGGTTTCTTGTGGCTCCCGAGCCCCCCGATGCATCCTGAGCCACGTGGATGGTTTCGTGGCCGGTGGCTGGCAGGGAGCAGCCGTCCCCATCCTGCCCTCATCAATGCAAAGAGCTCCTGGGTAGGTTGAACTGAGAAAATAGTGAGGTGAGACTACAAAAGCAGCTTTGGAAGGGCTTCCCTGGGGTTTGGCAGCTGGGAGGTGGATGGAGAGGAGCTTGGTTGGTGCCGTGTAGCTCCCGGCCTTGCAGCAACTCCGTTCATCCCTCGGTGCCAGGGCTGCAGCAGAGCCCTGGCACTGCCCTTGCTGGGATGGTGCTAGCTTGCAGGGACATCCACGCTGGCCATGGCCCTGGGGGTCCTCCTACAGCTGGGCTCAGCAAGAGGGTTCCTTTAAACAGTCCACCATCTGTGTGCTGGAGACATCCATCCATCTATCCATCCATCCTTCCTCCTCGTAGCAATGGAAGTTAGACTCATCCTGGTGATTTTAAAACTTCATTTCAGTCTGCTGAGAACCTCTGCACCTCTCATTGCACCTTTGCTGTTCCAGGCACACTCAGAGGTGAGGCAGAGTGAGCTGGGACAGGTCTGCATCTGCAGGGTCTGGCAGGTCCTGCCCTTGCAGGCAGCCATGGGGTGATGTTCCCGTGGGATGCAAAGTGTGCTCTGGGGTTTAGAGTCTTGGTATATAAGATTAAACACCAGTCACCATTAGCCACCAGCCATGGGGTGTCCTGCAGGGATATGTGTGGGGAGGGTACAGCTGAGGAAGTGGCAGCTCCTGATGTGTGTGATGTCCCCTCTGAGCCTGCAGATGCTGAGACCTGCCAGAGCCCAGCTACTTCCAACCCCTCTGCCCCCAGGCATCACATCTCCTCGGGCAGAAGCCAAGCAAACCCTCAACTGTGCTGGTGCATTTCTTCTTCCAGTGAGTGATCTGGGGCAGATCACCTTGGTGGGAAAGTTTCTTCTCACAGTGGGTTGGTGCTGGAGGGACAGCCAGGAGAAATCTGGAGGTAGGTAGCAGCTTTCTGTCTTATATCAAAGAATATAATGATACATTTTCCACCTCTGTTCCTTAACACAAAGGAGGAATGTGCAGTTATGTGATCACAGTTTGCTGCAGTGAATTATTTAGTCAGTCTGTCCTGGAGCATGTTGTTGAGGCTAATGTTGCTTGTACTAATGTAGGAAATCATTAAAGATCAATAAAGAAATCATTAGCAGTGTGACGCCCTTACCAAACCGCCTGAGCTACAGATATACCACTTAATCCGGCCATAAAAACAGCACCATGAGCTCATTTTAATGGGTGTCAGCAAGATGGATTGGCCAGGGACAAAGGTTAGAACAGCAATTTGGGAGCAGGACCGCTAATGCACTTGTAACTCCTCGGTAGACTTTAATGCAAGTTAAACAGAAAATGCCCTAGAAACCGCACAGAGTCCTCCTGTGCAGGGGTTTGAAAAGACTTTCAATGTAATGCAAGGTTTAGGAATAGAAATAGCACCATAAAGCAGATGGATTTTACTCAGTTAAAGCAAAACAAGCTGTAAGGGTGCAGAGAGACAGCTCGAAGCAGGCTCGAGTGGGGCTGAAGCCACTGGGGGCATGGGGAAGGGGTTTAGGGTCAGTCCCCAGTGAGGTTCCCTCTCCTGGCTCTGCTTGGTTTACCTCCTGCTTTGGAGGGACATGATAGACGTTCAGCTCCACTCACCTTAAAGGCATTTGTTTTTCCACAAGTACCATGAGGACCCTGGATATGTCCCAATTTTTGGTGTCCTTGCACAGCTTTTGCCCTTTCCCAGCTGTGAGTCAGGCTGTGGGGTGACCTTGGGTGATTCCCTGCCAGCACCTCAGTCTCCCAGTCAGTGAAATGGGCTCGTTGACAAGTCGTGGTGGGTTCTGCTGTCGAGCAGTGTCACCAGCAGGTCACTTCACAGCACTGGTGAGCAGAGCTGGAGGTCCTCCAGGCACTGATGCTCCCCTGGCACTGAGATGTTTCCTGCACAGGGCTGCCTCCCTCTTCACAGCACTGAAGAGATGCTGAAGACTCAGGAAAAGCTGTATTTACATAACGAGGCCACATCTCCCTACGATTCTGATGAAGGGCACTGGATTGAGTAGACACATCCCAACACCGAGGAGGGGAAATTGTGGTGGTACCAGAAGTGCACTACAGCAATTAGTGGGCAGTCTTGCCGGGCTCCACCGTTAAATTCTGTGGTCACTCACATTTAATGAAACCCCATCCCAACGAAGACACATCAGCTGTGACCTCCTCATACTTCACGTTGGCCACAGGCACACCACAGCGGTATCGAGAGTGATTTGAGGCATTAAGGAAAATTACTTATTGCAGGAGGGTGCCTGATGAGAAAAAAAAACAACCCAACTGACCCAGCTTGGCCAGGCTGAAATAATGGGAGGGGGAGTTTCTTTCTGCACTCATTGGGTTTAAATTACTGGCATAGGGGTGAAGTCTTCTTTAATTAGTCTTCTCCTAGAGGTTTCTTCCTCTGGGGTGAGTGGCTGCTTTGGGAGGTTTTGCCCCAGTTTGGGATGCACTGGGGCAGGGTTTGGGTTGGGTTTGGGGTTGTTTCCATGCTGCAGTGAGCTCTCATGTGCTGTGGTTTGGTTTCCATCGGGGAGGTGTTCGTTCCCTTCCCTGCCTGAAAACGTGTCATGAAACCCCCTCTCTTCTCATCCACCCTCTTTCTTGACCAGACCCAAATCCTGGAGCTGTGTAACAAGTTGAGCATCAATTTGCACTTAATCCACTCAGCTAAAATTTACAGGGTTACTCCTGGGCAAGAGAAAAGCTCAGCCTGTTGCCCATCCAAATTCCCCTTCCTTGTTTCCTCTTAAGCTGCTGCTGCTCTTGAACGTGCTGGGACTGTCTGTGGGGCTGTTGCTGCTCTGCCAGCTGCTTGGGAAGGGTGTTGGGTTTGCAAATGCTGGTCCAGATGCAACTTTCAGCCTAAAAGCTGAGCCTGGCTGGGTCCTTTCCAGGACAGCACAACCCCATGCCCAGGGAAACGTGTTCTTTACAGAGCTGTCTTCACCCTTGGCAGCATCTCTGAGCTGGGCACAAGCACCGAGTTCCTTCTAGGTCAAAATAACAGCACAGGGACTTGGCAAAGTCTAGAGTGGGGTGAACCATCAGCTGATCCATAAAGTTTGTCTTGTGGTGTGGCAGAGGAGGTCGGTCTATCACTGGGAAAAATGCTTCCAATTCAATCTGATATGAGACTTTTCTTTTGGGTTAAAATCAAGTGAAACCAGCCACGTTTTGGGAATGGTGCTGCTGGAGAGTGGCTGCGCCGTGGGATTTGTCCAGGAAGCCCTGGGCATGGTGGGTGAGGGTTTTGCTTGGTGTTGCCTCAGTGTCTGGTGGGGATTTTGCTGCTGAGATCACAGCCATGAGCTTTGGAGAAGCCTGTGAGGGTCACACTGGGGCTTCCCTGCCTGCAGACCCCACAGCCACTGGGGAAGAGCTGGAAAAACTGGAGAAACAGCCAAATTGCCCAGTAACCAAAACCAGGGGAAGGTGTTTCTGGCAGCAGGGCACAGGCTGTTCACAGGAGCCTTCCCCACTCCCTTCCACGTGACAGGTGACCACCACCACCACCGGCTGTGCCATATTTCAAAGCATTGAACATTTAATTATAAATGGCATCATAATCCATGGCTAATGAAGGGCAGAGCTCTGCGGATGCAGGATGCAGCCTGCATTAGCTGCTGCTCGCTCCTGACGACTTCATAAAACACTCATTACCCACCGCCAGCCAGGAGAAAGGTTAGATCCCTCTTTAATAAGTAATTTCTAATGAAAAGTTTCGGGCTAGTAATCAAGGAAGCGCCCTGGCCGTGGTTGCAAGTGTTGGTGGGGTTCTTGGGGAATTGTTCCTAGGGTGTTTGCGTGTGGCTGTGGCTGTGGCACGGGGTTGGGTTGGGCTGGCTGCTTGTGCCAAGGGGAAAAACATCCTCACCCCCTCCCCGAGCAGAATCCCCCTCCTGGGGATCCACCCTGAGAGCAGGGCCAGCAGGGATCTGTTCTCTTCAGGCTGGTGACAGAGCAGCCCCAGCACCCCCCCTGAGCACCTCGTCCCTGTCCCCTGTGATCGATGGGGATGCAGCACCGAGCCCAGGGTTGATTTTGGAAACCATCCAAAGCTGTTATTTCGTTTTGTTTTGAGCTTTGCTGTTGGTTTGTTAGTTTGGGTGGGTTTTTTAAGTTTTGTGATGTTTTCTTCCTTTTGATTTCTTCTTGCAAAGCTCGTGCTGATTTGGGATTTGTCTTCCCTCTCTGCTGTCTTGGAAAGGACCACCCCAAGTGTTGTTGGGGTCCAGCACTGCATGGACCTGGCCAGCAAGGCCAAAGCAGTGGGCTGCTGTCACTGTCCCCGTCCCCACCACACCCTGGGGAAGAGAGAAGCAAAGTGCTGAGAGATGATAATTCAGCATAAATCCTCCTAGAAAGAAAAATCCCCACTGGGGTTTGCGACACTGGCTCTTGTCTTCAAGCCCCACCAAGTGTTGTTGGGGTCCAGCACTGCATGGACCTGGCCAGCAAGGCCAAAGCAGTGGGCTGCTGTCACTGTCCCCGTCCCCACCACACCCTGGGGAAGAGAGAAGCAAAGTGCTGAGAGATGATAATTCAGCATAAATCCTCCTAGAAAGAAAAATCCCCACTGGGGTTTGCGACACTGGCTCTTGTCTTCAAGCCCCAGAGAGCTGCAGGTGGGGAGGTCACTGGAAGCCACGGCTCCTTCACCCCCCCCCCCCCCCAC
>NW_008606273.1:0-2732 GCF_000691845.1 Merops nubicus | reverse complement strand
GGAGCCACAGCCCCCCCGGGGCCGGAAGCTGCTGCCTGGTGTGTCTGCTGCATGGCTGAGGGAAAAAAGGCAATATTATGATTTCATGTCTGCTGGAGGTGGGGGGAAAAACACCCTGGCCCACTTCCTCCCGGCTGTGGGGACGGTGGGTGACAGGGTGAGGGATGCTCAGCCCTGGGGTCCTCCACACAGCCTGCCCCTCTTCTGGGGGTGCTCCCCCATCCCCTTCACCCCTTCTCTACGGTTGAGCCCTGGGCTCCCCCACACGCCCTGCCCCTCTTCTGGGGGTGCTCCCCCATCCCCTTCACCCCTTCTCTACGGTTGCCAGAGCAAAACCCTCGGTGGTTTTGGGGCAGAAATGGTACAAAGCCATCTCCACACTGGTCTGGTTCTCCAGGAGCGGTGTCACGCCCGAGGGACACCCTGAGCCAGGGCTGGGGGTCCCCTCAGCCCTTCTCTACTGCAGGAGCCACCTCTGCAGCTGGGGCAGGGTCGTGTGGGGGGTGAGGCAGGTCCCGGCCGCCCCGGTGCCGGGCTGGTTTCACATCAGTTATCTGGGTCACAGATAAGGTGCCTCTTGGCCCCTGTCTTCGTGTCACCGCAGGGTTCCTGCAAAGTTCAGCAGCGGCTGTGGCTGCCGCGTTTTAAAATCTCGACAGAACGGGTTTTTTAGAGCCCGAGTCGCTGTCCCCATCCCTGCGTGGGACCCACTCCTCACCCCTCAGTCTGCTGCTGTCCCCAGCGTCCCCCCCGTGGCACCCCGGGGGTCTTGGCTGCCCACCCCCAGTGCAGCTCAAGCCCCGAGGGCTTTGGATTTCCTTTTAGCCTGGTGGGACAGCCTGGGGGAAGTAACTTCAATGCTCAAGGTTGTTACTTTCTAAATTAAAACCTTAGAAAAATTGGTGCCTGAAATGAAGCATTTCCTCCCAAGCCCAAACCTTGCTGTATATTTTTCCCTCTCTTTCTAATTTGCTTTGTTAGGTTTGGACCCTTAAACTCTTCTGTATTTCTCAAAATTGCTAAGGAACCAGGGAAAAACAAGATTTTGGGTGTATTCTTGCACCCAGAGCAGCTGGGGAAAGTCAGTGCCTGTGCTGGGGTCACCCCTCACCTGCCACCCATCACCACCATCGATGCTGCGTGTTCCCTGAGCTTCCCTCCTGGCACCTCCAAAATACGAATTCAACTTGGCCTTGCACTTTATTTTCACTTTTTTTTTTTCCCCCCCAGGTTGAGTCACCTGCAGAGGCCGTTCCAAAATGATTCAGACCAAATTACAAGAATTCACGTTGTCGATCTCGGGGCGGTTTCGTTTCAGGAGACCCGGTGACGCCTGGG
This sequence comes from Merops nubicus, assembly GCF_000691845.1. Classification (NCBI taxonomy): domain Eukaryota; kingdom Metazoa; phylum Chordata; class Aves; order Coraciiformes; family Meropidae; genus Merops; species Merops nubicus. The sequence continues at coordinate 1,394 of NW_008606273.1, read as the reverse complement.
GAGAGGTGTGAGCCCCCCCCCGGGCCTGTGCCCCCCGTGGACGTCAGCAGCATCCGCTGAAGTCTCTGTGACCCCACAGGTGTCTCTGTGCTGATGTTGTCCTCAGAGAAAGCCACCTCCTGGTTCCTGCTGCGGCTCCTTTCTGGAAGCCACCTGCTCAGTCCTGCTCCCGGGCTCTGGAGCTGGGACATTCTGGCTTTGAACACATGATAGCATTGAGAGAGCCAAAAATGTGTATTTTTCACCCAGAAAAATGCCACTTTGACAGTCTGAGTTGCTCCATCTTAGGCCCACTCCAGGTATATAAAGATTCTATTAACCCATGATGAAGTGGGGACGTGTGTTGGGTTGTGCCTCAGTTTCCCTCATTGCTAAGACGGCAGCTGGAACCCTCTGCAGAGAGCTCTGACTTCTGAAGGAAAAAGGCCTCTAGAAATCCTTGATGTGCACCCTCACCCTGCCCTGACCCTGCTCAGCATCCCACAGGGCCAGGGGCAGAGCTGGGCTTCTCTGGGGACACCTGGGGCTCCTCTGGCTTGGGGAGGTGACTCAGCCCCACACTGGTGGCCAAGACCTCCAGGGTCTCTCCCTGGGGATGGGGCTGAGGACGCTCAACCTCTGCAGCTGCCCAGGGTCCCCTCCAGGTCAGAGGAGCCCTTAGCATCTCTCCTGTCCCCCCGACCCCCATACAATACAACAGCAGCTAAGAGGTTTGGGGTTTCTTTCTTTGGTTTGTCGAGGCAGGGGACAGTTTTTCTGTTTGAAGAGGAAAAAAAACTCTTTGGAGCTTCCTCCTCTTAAAAGATCTGACCTTGATCTGCTAGGCGGGAGATAATTGTGCTGCGGGTCCTCTGAGGCAGTGGCTCTAATTGCCACTGCTGGGGGCTGGGGTTGGTGGTGTTTTTTTTTTTTTTCAAGTTTCTCTTTTTTATTCCCCCCCCTTCTCCCTTGCTCTGGCTGTGACTCACCCGGCGGCAGCGAAGACACAAGTCTCTCCGCTTCGAGAAACCGCACGTCTGACGAAGTTTCCCACGGTCTGCTCTTTAAATAGCTGCCACAAGCCGTGGCTGGACCACGCCGATGCTCAAGCATCGCTTCCCCCAGCCTCTTCCTCTCCTGCACCCCTTCCCCTTTCCCCCGTTACCCCAGAACACCCCACGGTGGGGGTGGCGGGGGGGAGGATTTTTCAGTCTCTCCGCTTCGAGAAACCGCACGTCTGACGAAGTTTCCCACGGTCTGCTCTTTAAATAGCTGCCACAAGCCGTGGCTGGACCACGCCGATGCTCAAGCATCGCTTCCCCCAGCCTCTTCCTCTCCTGCACCCCTTCCCCTTTCCCCCGTTACCCCAGAACACCCCACGGTGGGGGTGGCGGGGGGGAGGATTTTTCCCAGCG
>NW_008606272.1:0-35612 GCF_000691845.1 Merops nubicus | reverse complement strand
TTTTTTTTTTAAATTACACTCAGTTTCTCCTATCAAAATGAAAAAACTTTTGCTACTGTAATTCTTGGTGTACGTGTCTCAGTTGACAAAGAAATAAATATGGATGTGTTGTAAAAAATTAAATAAACCCCATTTGGCAGAAAATGTGATGGTAGGGCAAAGAATGCATTTCATGCTACAATACAGATGGTGATAAAACAGCTGTTAATGTATATTGCAAAATTTAGAGAAGTGCACAATCATTTTAAGTGTCCAGTCAGCTGCTTGAAGCACTAAAGAAATGATCCTACTGATTTTGGTATTTCTGGAGGCAAGTAAAGAGCATTGAGACACTGTTAATGATGGGCAGCAGAGAGAGGGCTTGTGTTGTGAGACTGTTTCTTCTGAGCAGAACTTCCCAGAGTACACTAGTGATGTGGGCACACAACAATTTTCAAATGATACAGACAACTAAATGCTTAAACAGCTGATTTATATTTGAAAGATTGGCTGGATGTAAACTTCACCGTCTCTAATCCCAAATACTGTTGGAAATTCTTCATTGCCCTTCTTTACCTTGTTTCTTAGGTACAAAACTGTGGCTAGGCAAAACCTTACAATGGACAGTGAAATCCCAGTGTGTGGAATACTTTTCAGCTGCATGATGTTACCCATGGTGAACATAAGATAAAACATAAGTGAAAGAGTTTATTTTAAAATTCTGTGTCAGAGATGGTCTTCTGGCTGTCCAGCTCCTCAGCCCTTTCTGTGCCTGGCAATTGGTGCAAATAACTAGTAAACAAACAACTGTTTGAAGGGATTAAACATTTGCAAATCCTTGTATATAGGTGTCAGAGTAATTACTGGGTTATCTAGCACTGTTTGCTGCTGGCATTAGTTATTAATGTCAACATTAAGTGTTTTATTTGATTTGTTTTTTTTGAGTATATCATGTCCTAATGTTTCTCTTTGACCAGAGATGGTAGCAGGGAAAAATTTGCCCTGTAGGGACTTACCTTTGCAGACCTTGTTGACTAATTAGTTATTAATGTCAACATTAAGTGTTCTATTTGGTTTGGGTTTTTTTGAGTATATCATGTCCTAATGCTTTTCTTTGACCCGAGATGGTAGCAGGGAAAAATTTGCCATATAGGGACTTACTTTTGCAGACCTTGTTGACTACTGGTCTTCATTCCCTGTTCCAAACTGCTTTTTCATTGCTGATGTGTGATTAAATGATCATTCTTTCATCTAGATAGCTTTGCTGGGGTAGTGGATGGCATTCTTGCATAGTTAGAATCTTCAGAGAACCCATGATTGATGAGGCTATGTGTATTTGGGATACTGAAATTCTATGCAAATAGTCCTGTCTGGGGTTCTCGGGCTGATAGTTTGAGGGTTTTGAACATATATGTGTTTATTTTTAGCTACTAAAAGTGGACTAGCAATGCAGAGTGGTAAAACACAACTTTATGGTAGTCAGTTAGAGACTATGTGTAAATTGATGTGATCTCCCTGATATATTTTTAAAATGTTTTGGTTTAGATGCTTAGCAGCTTCAGACTAGAGGTTTTCTTGGAGGAAGACAGATAGTATTGGGTGATAGGTGTAGCTTCTGAATTCTAAGGTAGGGAAGAAGGTACATGTAGATATCTCCATGATGCTTTTTTGAATGTTTGTTTTAATTATTCTTTTATCTTTCTCCCTTTCTTTGAGCTTTGGGCTGAAGAGACATGAAGCTGTTTTCTGAGTACAAACATTATGGGAAGCAGATAAAATTATTTGGTTGTTTGCTATTACAATAAACTTTAGCCACTTGATGAATTTATACTTTTGTCAGTGTTAAAACTGAAGTTAGATAAAGAAATAATTGCCTATTACAGTCCTTCATAGCAGATAATAAAGTTCTTTTGTAAAGTGCAAGAGTTTAACTCTTCCCTTTGGAAGTTTTCACTGCTAAGTAGGGACAAGTGTTTTGCTTTCCTCACCAAAAAGTCTTACTGTGGTATTTAAAGATTTGCATGCCTTTGCTTTAGAGCAGATCCCTGAGAACAAGATTTTCTTCTTTTATCCATATGTATAGATATACTGCTCCATGCACACCCCCACCCTCATCTGATCAGCATTCTACTTGGGTGCAAATGATGGTTGGAATGGTTCACTGTAGTCCCTGTCCCAAAATGAGCTTACAAATGGCAATTAGAATTGATGTTCAAGCTATATAGAAACACTTTGTGCTTTTGAGCAGTCAGTTCTTCCATTTCTAGACATTCTGTGTAGTGTCTTCACAGTGGACACTTGTTTCCTGAAAACACATTGCTACCTGGCAATGCTCCAACCCTCAGTAGGTCTAGTGCAGGATAATAATAGTACTAGCCTTACTTATCATATATACTTATCAGCTTATATATCTATATATTCTTAGGTTGATGTATTCCTGTGGTTTTGGGCTTGCTCTAACTGAAATCACATTTCATGGGGTTGTTCAGAACTGTTACTGATTTTGGCCCTGTGTGTTTGGGCTCAGTCAACAGAGGTGGTTCTGTTAGCAGGGTCTCAGTTTGAACTTCAAGGCATTTGAAGACAGGGTTTCTTCCTGGAGTTTTTGGAAGTTTTTCCCTTGATAGACCCAACAATGGTTATCTGCAGGGTGCGGATGTCATCCCTTTCTGTGTGACTTCAGGGCTCAGAAAGATTTCCTTCTTTCTCATCTGCTTTGAAGTGGAAGGGTTCCGAGTAGGCTTGGGGGCATTTTAAACAGCATGTTTTTGGTTAGTCCCCTTTCAAGTTGGTGTTGGGATATACAGATGGCATATTTTTAAATACAGAGGAAACCACAAGATTATACTTTTAAAAAAAGTTATGAAAAGAGATAAGAATGGAAACTACTAATTTGACAAACAAAATACTGCTAATGCTTCTGTACAGTATACCTGCTGTGAGGCCAAGTAAGAAAGACAATTTTTCTTACATAAATGCTATCCTGTTCATCTTAATGCTGCAATGTCAGTTCAGTTGCTCAGTGTTCTGATGTTTGTCAGTACCTGAGTGTACTGGATGCATGTAATAATTCCCTCCCCTATGATCCAGGGAAAATGAGCATTTGAAATAGGCAAGTTTCAAAAGAAATGCATTCAAGAAGCACATGCTGCCTTCTGTGGTTTGTTTCCTTAAGCACATATGACTTTATTCTCTTTCTCTGCACCAGAAGAGTGCTCTCATAGCAGTGATATCAGAAATTCTCCTGTGCTCTTTGTCATAGGTGTTTTGAGGGTGACACTCTGATAGATTTTTCTCCTCTGCAGCATTCAGTTTAATCTGCTTTTAAAGAATCGTGATGATCAATTAAAGTCTCCTTGTGTTCCTAAAACAAATGGTTTCTCTTCTCAGGCAAGCTAAAGGTTTGAAGATAACTTTTCATTTCAGTCAGAGTACAGGCTTGGTATATTTTGACCTCATGACATAAGCTTGGTTTTACTTAGTTGTCCTTGATTCATGGAAATGAGCTTTGCACCAGCATAGCTGAAGTTTATCTTTGTGTAGCTGGGAAAGAATACAGCAGTGTTTTCTGTAGAGAGACATCTAAAACATTTCCATGTGTCTCTCTGTCTTTGGGCTGCTCATTTAGAAAACAAGCGACTCCTTCCCCTTTCCCCTGCCCAAGAATGTACGAGTAGCATCAGTAATAAATTTATGTGCATAGTTTGTTACTGAAGAACTCCTTTTCTTTTTAATAGTCCCTCTGCCTCTGATTTCCCTGAAGATTTTCTCATCAATTCTTCCCCTTGTCTGCATTCCCTTTGCAGTTGATTTAATATTCCTTACTTTGGGCTGAGGGTGTATCCCCATGAAAATATGTTAAATAAGGGGAAAAAATACTTTTCCATCCCAAGTTCCACATTTTGCTGCAGTAGGTCTCTAGCTGAGATGTTAATTTCCAGCCTTTTATTGCCTCGGGGAAGGTTTTGGGGAAGGTGATGAATGGGGCTTAGAATGAGGAAATAAATTCTATTATCAAAAATCTATGCTGTTTTTTTGGCACGATGTATTCAATGTTAATGTTTTTCCTCAGATTTTTGTCTGTTTTACTAATTTGGTGATGTTGCTGGTTTTGTGAGTATTTGTGTGTTGTTACAATGCTTGCTGAGTTGCAAGGGTAGTATCTTAAAAAAGAAACAGATCAACCCACTTAGTGAAGGCTTTGAGAGGCTGAAGTATAAAATCCTGCTGGAAGGCTGTAGTGCCATCTCTGTCAGTGCATTCCAGTGTTAGGTGGGACAAATGAGTGTGTGTGTGTGTGTGTGTGTGTTCATAGATCTCTGCAGTGCCATGTGCTGCATTACCTCCCAGGCCATAGTTGAAAGGAGGTATTTTGGGTTGCTGATGAGCCTGCTAAGCTTGGCTGGTGGATAGTTGGAAATTGTTCAAGTTAAAAAGATAAGACTTCAACTAAGGGTCTTGAGGTAGTAGATGGCCTTTCAGTTTCTTCAGAAACCAAACTACTATAGTTTTATACAATAATTTACTTTTTGCTTCCATGTGAATGTGTTCCAGTACACAGAACTCATCTTTATGAAAGTCATCATTAGAGAAGTTTATTTATAACAGTTAAATGATTCATTTTGCCCATTGCCATGTAGTTCTTCCTCATTGTTTTCTTTTTAACTTGCCCTTTTGTGAGTCTTAATTGATAGTTAATTTCTTGTTTCTTTACATCAAAGGGTCACTTCAGATTTTGATTGTCTCACAACAGATATCTAGAATCTCAGCCAAGTAAACTGGGGAGCTTTGTTTTTACTACTCTTGAACATAGCTGGCAAAAGAGGCACCTCTCTCCCAATATGTTCCACAATTTTCCCATAGACTGACTGTTGATTTGTGTCTTGCTTCGTTTGTAACTCATTGTTTCTTGGGGAGCTTTGTTTTTACTACTCTTGAATATAGCTGGCAAAAGAGGCACTTCCTTCCCAAGATGTTCCACAGTTTTCCCATAGACTGGCTGTTGATTTATGTTTTGCTTTCTTTGTAACTCGTTGTTTCTCTAGAGAGAAGTTTGTCTGCTGTAGACATTAACAGCACTGTAGTATATTCGTAGAAAGGTGAATCCTGCAGAGTGTTTTGGTCATCTTGTCTTAAACCTCCTACAGAAAGGGACAAATGATGCTCTGTGACTGTGTCCTTTAACTTTCCCACAGAAGCAGTCATCTTACCATTGCAAATATTAAGACAGATCACTAGGGCTTGATCGTTCCCTTTCCTCACCGTGGGAAAACAAGGAGCACTGAGCAAAACTATCCTGCAACAGATTACAAAGCAAAACAACCTTAAATTAACTTTTTTTTTTTTCATGAAGCATTCAACTGAGTTGTGTAATTTGGTGTTATAGGACAAAAATCAATGAGTTTTAATAGAATCTGAGAAATTCAGAGGAGGAGGCTCATCAGTATCAGTGGCAGTTCAAATACGGTGGTCTAGATGCCACTCTGATATGGAAATAATTCAATCATTAGTTTTTGCAAGCTCATAGGATCCAACAGTTTGTTATGCCCTCTCCCTGAGGATTTCCTACCACTATTAGGTGCAGGCTAATGGGTGAGTGCATCCAGTGTAGCTGCTCTTGGGTTCTTATCATTCCTTGAAACCCCACAGAAAGTTACAAGTTCCAGAGGCTTCACTCTTTCATCTTAACATCTCTTAAAACTGGCAAGGCATAGTTTGAAATTGGAGATTAAAGCTAGTTTGCAATGACCAGAATAGAAAATAAATCATAGTAGGACTTCTTTTTTTAGGGAAAGGCCAGAACAGAAGAGGTTCTTAAGTTAAGTCAGGTATACAAAACACGGGTTATGGATTCCTTGAAACCCCACAGAAAGTTACAAGTTCCAGAGGCTTCACTCTTTCATCTTAACATCTCTTAAAACTGGCAAAGCATAGTTTGAAATTGGAGATTAAAACTAGTTTGCAATGACCAGAACAGAAAATAAATCATAGTAGGACTTCTTCTTTTAGGGAAAGGCCAGAACAGAAATGGTTCTTAAGTCAGATATACAAAACATGGGTTATGGTTATATATCAGAAAAACCTACACTAATGCCATAATTTGTGATACTCCTTTAAAATACCATTAAAATATTAAAAAAAAAAAGTCTTGTGCTATTCTACCACTATCAATAAAATGCTACCAAAGTGATCTTCAAGCTACACAGTTTAGCTGCCAAAGTTTTAAAGGAAATGAAAGGGTTGAACTGTGGAAAAGTGGCTGGCTAAGCACCTGTAACTGCTGTTAGCTGAAGTGCTCAACCAGCTTTTGGCAGCCTGGCCTCTTCTGCAGGTGCACAGAATATTTTCTTTGTGTCAGTTTATTCAACTAGTACAGTTCATTAAGTGTTTCATTTGAAGTTGAGAAATGGGCTGGGAATTGAAATACAAGAAATGCTTATTTTCACCTTTCAATCTGTGAATAATAATGAGGTGTGAGAGTCTGAGATCTATTAGTTTTAAAATCTTATAGGATATGTTAGCCTAAAATGATTGATTTAAATTCAGTAACTACAGATAATATGCTACTTTAAAAACCAGTCTGTTTATTAAGATGAATGCTTTTGTTCTGTCCAGCAAGTTGGATGATGAAGACTGGTGGTTTTAAGTCTATCTGAAGTTTAATTTCCGTTGACATCTGAATGCGACTTGAAAAAGATGACATTTAAACAAAAACCAACCAAACAAAAAACCCCATAAAAACCAAACTCAAAGAAATAAATGTATGTGCATGTGGGTAGGGCAATTCTAATAGAAGACTTTTTTTTTTCCCCAAAAAAATGGTAATTAAAACCCATAAAACGTTTGAAGCTGCTCTAATTTTTAATCCAATGTTGGAAGCTGGATGTGCATCAGTTGGTGGGTGCACGGTGACAGTGTGATTCTTTGGGCACATTTTGCTAGTGCAGTTTGGGGAGGGGGGGAAAAAAAAAAGAGCTTAAGTCCCTCTTGTGAGTGAGATGAGTACTTTTTGTGCCTGGAGGATTCTGCTGCAGCTCCTTCCCCTCTGCCCAGCCTGGTACCTGTAGCAGGACCCTTTGGAGTGGAGTCACGGTGCTCCCAGCACCCCAGTAACTGCACACCCTCCCTGCCTGTCTTGTGAGGGTCTGAAAAAAAGCTGTAGATGTAAATATTCCATAGTTGTTTCATTAGGCACCATTTCTGACAGTGAAATTTAATTCTGGTCATAAAAACTGTGAGAACGGTTCTTGTGCTTCATAACTTAATATGTTTTAGTGCATGCAACCAGAGAAAATAATTCTTTTGGCAATTACGGCACCAAAGAAAACTACCCCAAATCAATCTCTCTTTGAAGCCTGTACTGGTTTTTACTTGTAGGGAATTGGTTTTATTTTTCTTTGTAAGAAAAATTACACTTAATTGAGAGTGGTAGGGAAATACTTTGTTCTGCACTGGGTTAATATGTGAGAGAGATCTTGTTGGAAATGGATTTTCATCTGTTTATAGATTTAAGTCAATTGTCTTAACTGTTACATCATCCTTAATGATGATGTTAATTAATCTAATCTTTTATCCATGGGAATTTAGAAAGTGCAGTGTGCACTTTGGAGAGAACAGAGAGCTGCCAATCTGAATTTGTACTGATAGGTGCTATTATGGGCAATTTGAGTTAGCTTTAAATATAAAAGTCACATTATCACAGCATTACATATTTGAAAAATAGAAAAGAAATGGTTACATATTTAAAAAAATAGGAAGGAAGTGCTACAGTCTTATCACAAGGTAGAACATAGAAGGTAATGCCAGCTGCATTTTAAGTACATGGCAGAACCTTTACATGATGCCTCAGGTGGTGGTGAGCAATAAATCTCTGGGTGACCAAATTCACCCACGCTTGATTGCTTAGTGCTTTCAAAAAGTGCTGACTGGCAGAACTGTCTGTATGCCTGTTAACATGAAAATTCTCTGATAAAAAGAAGAAAAATAGGCCTATATTAATGACCTTTCCTATACTTAAAGATCAGTTAATATCCTGCTTGCATTATTTTGTTTCCAGTGCTTGAACTGTTTCATGACAGGACCGTCTGAAAAGTAATTCTGCCTTCCTGACTTGAGTGGTGGTTGGTTTTATTGTGACTGTTCAGAGATCCTCCAGCCAAGAACTGCCTGTGCTGAAGTGCAATTGCACGTTTATGTGTATATGCAAGTGGTTTGATGATGTTTTGTTTCAACTCTGACTTGAAATTTTGTTGTGAGTTGCTCAGGAGGAGCAAATAAAAAAAAAAAAACTGTTTTGAGACACATGCAGGTAAGAAAATAATTTGTCTGTCCAGGAAAGTGTAATTTGGATGCAGGCAGCAGAGTAATTGTCATTGGTGTGGCCTTTACCAGTTGACAGTTTGATGCACACTTGATAGACAGCTTTTTTCTCATCATAGTCAGCATTTTTATATGCAGGAGCAGACTTCAAAATTATGACTTGAACTGTGTAGGTGATTTATTGTAAATCTTTCTAATCACTTCGGGTATTCTTTCCAAGTGTATTTTCTATTCTCCTCTATAAAATAGTTCTTGTTTCCTGGAAGAACAAACAAGACAGACCTCATAATGTGTTAGCTGCCCCTGATGCAGTGGCAAGACATGTGCTTGCATTTCCTCTGTTCCTTGGTTTGTCAGCTTACCCAAAAGTCATCTGAGAGTGCTTGCACCCAAAGCAATGCCAAAATAGTTTTTAGTGCATAATTTGACCACGGCAGAGATAGCACAGACTTCTGCACGTGCTTGTGGGTGACATAGTCTGGTTGTCTTCAGCAGGCTTCTGAATTTAGCCCTATAACAGCAACCTGCAACCTAAATCCCAAAGGACAGAGGAATTTCAGCCTGGAGGTGAATTGTGCTTTCCTGAGCAAGGAGACTTCTAAGAGCAAAACAGTGAAATTAAGGAAGGGTTGGAATTTTTTTTTTTCTTGTGGTAGTGGTCACCCTTAGCAATACTCAGTTGTCTAAATTTAGGCATCAAATTTGATGCTAGACAGATCTCAGAGCCTGGAGAATCTGAAGAGTTCAGAGGGGACCCCAGGAGGGACAGATGGAGCTCCAGAGTTCCTCTGACCATGTTCAGATCCTAACTCCAAACCTTACATTGTTTACCTGAGGTTGCACAGTGTTCTTAAACCCATCACTTCTGGTCAGTCACCCCCCTACTAACCTCAAATGCTGATTTTTGATCTGCCAAAGGGCTTAAGTGAGGCAGAGTGGATTCCTCTTTGGGGGATGTGTTGGTGTCTGTGTACAGCTTTTTGGCAAAATTCACAAAAAAAACCCCAGACAACCTCAAACAAAATAAGATTGCATCTGGCATGGAGATGTTTCTTTTGCCATTGTGTTGATGCAAGTTTTCTGTTTTTAATTGTGCACAAATGGCAGAACTTCTCTCTTCTGTTTTTTTTCCTAATGTAACCAATTTAAATCTAAGTGTGGTTTCTACCATATGCTTGTTTCAACCATATTTGCAGTTAAAAAAAAATATTTCCAAAACATAAGAGCTCAGGGAAAATACACTGTTAACCATGAATCTGTGTAGATACTAATTTTTGAGGGTGATGCTGGCAAAAGGAAAAGATTGATCTATGTAGCTTGAAACTAAACAATAGAGTTTATTTTGAGGAAGGGAAACCACAGGACTTTTTCTCATCAGCTTTGTCAAAGAGTATATATTGTGAATTAGGCCAAGACATCTTTGTGTGCTTAGAAGGTGTTGTGGTGTCACAATAGAAGGCACTCTGTGCAAATTTTGAAAGAAGGGGAAATACACCCTGAAGTGAATGAAGTTATAAGCTATCATCATGAGAAAAATGTTAGTCCTGGGCACGCATTTGAATTTGTGTTTTCTGTAAACTACTGATACAATGCAACAAGATGAGCTTAACTAGGTTTTGGAAACTGAGTTCCTAAGTTTAAAATACAAAGTGCTACCCTGGCACAAAACAGAAGTGCTTGTAACTAACGTGTTGGTGTGATCAGTGTGTGCAGGGCAGAGTTTTTCTGTCTCATCAGTCAGGGAAGAGATGAATTTTCTGTTTGAACTTACACTGTTTGTTATAAGCATTCAGCACACATGCAAGAACTTGAGGAGAATAACTTGGAAACACAGCATGACAAAAGGAAAGCAGTAAGGAAAAAGACAATGTTCTGGTTCCTGGCAGAAGAAAATTGATAACAGAATCTCTTCAATAAATGCATATAGTTGCCTATAGTATGTCTGCAATAAATGCTATCAGTTATGCTTTTTCATTACATTTTATCCATGTGTAAAGGAGACTGTGATGAATACATTCAAAGTATATGTGTATAATGGACATGGTCCAGCTCCTGAATCAGGCTGAGTCCTGGGCACTTGGATTTGGAGAAGCTTCTCTCTCCTGGAGTGCAAGGGAGCATGCTTGGCTTTTGAGAGCCCTGTGTGTGAAGCATGGAAGAGGCAGGGAGAAGCTGAAAGAGGAAAAGTGGCAAGGAAGGTGTTGGTACAGCTGGGAGCAGCCTGAGCCCCAGGGGAGGTGAGGGGAGGTGAGGGAGAGTTGGTTAGCTCAGAGCTGCTGAGAATTGCTCTCTCCTGAAAGAGACCAAGGGCTTCTCCCCATAAAGAGCCAGAGCACTGCTTTTTCTCAAGCCTCTCATCTCATCTTCCTGCTTGCTGTTTGTTTTGCCCTACTAGAGAGAGCATTTTGGTTCAATTTACTTTTGTCTAATAAAAGAAGTGCAGCAGCATCTTTGTGGTGCCTGTAGAACAATTAGGGCCAGAAGAACTTTTGTGGATAAATTCAGCTAAAGACTGCAGCTGATGTGGTTAGCAGAGATGTTATATTGGTGATATCTGTACAAGAAAGGATGTTATATGTCAGTACATATATTTTTCAATTTAGAAAATAGATTCATATTTTCTCTTCAATAGGAAAATGGTGTGTAGGACTCTAAAATTTACAACAAATTGGGAAGAAGGAACAAAGCCCTGTAGACAGCAATGAAAAAGTCCAGTTGTGCCCTTTGTGTAAGTAGGGAAGCATTCCAGACAAGCACCACAAACTTCACAGCCTCATGGCAAGAAGCAAAAACTTGTAGGAATAAAAAAGAAAGAAAATAGCTGCAAAGCCATCTGCCCAAACTGAAAACCAGTATTCTCTGGTTTATTCCCACTGCTCCTGCAAACTTTGGTTTCGGAGCTTAGCCAGCTGTGCACTGAGAGTTGGATAATGCCATTTTGCTGTGGTTTCTCTGGAAAACAGTAGCAGAAAGCAACCAAAAAGAGGCCTTCAAAGCTGAGGATGGGGGAGTGTGGTAAAAGCAGCACCTTGCAGCAGCCAGTGTGGGGAGCAGGCAGAGGTGCTGCAGTGTGGTCCTGTCGTACCAGAGAAGCGTTCTGTGAGTGTGTGACACAGGAGATGGCTTTTCTCAGCTGCTGCAGGAGCTGGGAGGCCCTGCAACGAGTGAGGATCCTGTCTGCCAGCAGTCACTGTGATAGGAGGCCTCATCTTTTTTTTTTTCAGCCAGAGGAATGAGAGAAATGAGGAGCTGGTTGTAGAAGGCAGCTCAGGAAAAGGAGAAATCTCACTTCGGAGTGTTGTCTTGGGGAGAGGAGTCAGCTTGATAGAAGTGATTTTTTTTGGGTTCCCCCCCTCCCATCTTTGGCCTGTTCAGTTGACTGTGAGGAATGTTTTTTACCCTCTTTGTCTTCCTGTTCATTTCTCACTGTGCAGAAAGGAGGACAGAAGTGAGGCAAGGGCTGGGACGATGGCCTTGAAGAGTATAAGCCACAGTGTGTTTGAATTTGGAATGTGGCTTATTGAGCTGTGAAAGTTTTACAAATCAAAGTGCCAGTACAAAGGGCTTTCTGGTAGTTTAGCAAGAGTATTTCTCTGTAGTGCTCGGATTTGTGTCAGGAGGAGTTGGGGACTAAATGATGCTGAATCATACTAAAGTGTCTCACCATCTGTTTTCAAACTTGTATTGACAAGAGACTGGAAATTGAACACAGATTATCAGAAACACTTTGTTCATAGGCTGAAAAATTATTTTATGGAGTAATTATTTATCTTAATGATGGGAGTAACTTAAAAGTCTAACAATTTTGGCTTTAGCTTTTTTATACCTTCTTATCACATGTGCTTAGAGGAGAAAAAAATGATCTTCAGCACCATGTAGAGAACAGGAATATTGGAGTGGAGAGATTTTGTTCCTTTTGACCTGCTGACACCTTTGGCAAATCACACAATTGGTAGATTTGGTGATCAGTCCCTATCTTCAGAATCTCCTTGTAAAAACATGCGTAGCTCTTGATACCAAGGTGATAATCACTTGGAACAAAACCAATTATTCACCTTCTGATTTTTGAGTGTTCCCTCAATACCAGGACACAAATTTTAAATCCTGGTTTTGCTTTCCTTATTGATTTTCTGTGTAAGTGGACACAAAATGGATTACCTGTGTATAAATACTGTTCTCACTGTGAGGAAGAGTAAGAGCATTAGATTCTCTGGTTGTTCCTCAGCATCAGGTGCTGGTATTTATTGCAGCTATAATTACAAAGCTGTGCTGAGGGTGAATGTGGTACAGTCACTCCAGCTTTCCTAACATCTCTCTAATGAGGAAACTGTTGCATGCTCAAACTTCTATTATAGATCTAGTAATTATGGCTACCATCAGTCCCAGCCACTATAATTAATATTATAACTGACAGTTATAATCCTATATAATCTTATTTTCACTCACTTGCAACATTTGAAAAATTACTGTCTCAGACCAATGTTCTCTTCAATTTTATTTTTTCTTTTTTTGCCTTATTTTGGAGAGACTTGGGGAAAAATGAAGTCATTTTTGTTTCATTTCATTTTCTGGATAATTGAGAAATTCCTTTATCATATTACTGAATATATTTTTCCCTCTCTCTCCACCTGGAATTTTGCATGGAGTGTTTCACAGTGTATTCTAAGTGGATGACTGACACTAGAAGCTGCTGGCTGGTCTTTGAGGCTATTCCCAGACAGCAGGTGAACAGGCATGAATAGCTGGGGAGGCTGATTGGAGATGCCTCCAAGAGGAAGCTGTTTAGTCTGCAGCTTCTCCAAAACTGCCTAGTTCTGTTCCCTGGGAATCCTGGCAGTTGGTAGTGGGAGGCAGATCTGCTGTGAATAAAATCTTTCCCCTTTTCTTTATATCCTTATTTAGGCTGTCTCTGCACAGCCAGCTCAAAGCATGTTAGAGACTAAATGAAGGTAATATAGGAAGTTATCCATTTATCTCATTTCTTTAGCTTAGTAAATACTAAATGGCACAACCCCATCAAATCATTTACCAGGTGGATATTGCCACAGAGAAACTTACCCTGAAGCACTGCACCTCCCTCTGAGTGAATCCATGTGAAGCTTTACCTTGTGTTCCTGCAGCACCCTTGAACCATTGCTCTTTCTTTTGTCTCTTAGGCACACCACTTCTAGTCCGAAGGAGCAGTGATCCAGCCCTGGGCCCCCCTGCTGACCTCCAGCCCAGTGACCACAGCCTCAAGCATGTGGTGCCAGTAGGTGTCATGGAACTCACCTTTTCCTGAAGGGCAAAAACTGTTGGTATATATGCTAGAGATGTATTTGGGTCTAAACCAAAGTGTGTCATGCTCATTTTCTGTAATGGAAGGAAATTAAGGTAAAAGATTTACACGAAGCTCAATGGTGATGTAAGGCACTTGAATAGGACCTTTTAGTAATTTTTTGTTTGTAAAGTATCATCTTGTGCAGTTTACCATCACTTAGTGGGAAATGTTTTCTTCCCTTTTAATATGCTTCATTGGTCTAGCACCTTTTTCTCTTCCCTGTTTTCTCACTGCATTTCTGTCTTCCTTAGGCACGCTGCTGCTCTCCTGCATGGTCTCTTCTTCTTCTCACTTGTTTGTTTTTCAATCTGACTCTTCCCTTTTGAGGACAAATTTTTTCAACTTTTTTATTACTAAATATTATTGTGAAGACACAATGAAGATGCAATATCTCTTAATCACATGTTATTGCAGACTGTCTTCAGTCTTCTAGAAGTGATACTGCCTGGCTCACACTTGGGCCAGATTCTTACTTTGCAATCTTGAGGCCTGAAGCTTTGTGTTTGTATGGGATGAAGGTGTTGCTATATTATTTCTAAAACCGATTAAATTATTTGGAATATCTGACTGTCAGCTGGGATACATAAGCATATGGAGCAGAGCAGAGCTTTTTCATAGGCTTGATGTTTGCCTAGAAAGCTCTGCAGGACTTTATGCCTGATGAATTTTGGCTTAAGTGATGGTGCCTTTGTTTGCTTGTGAGACGTCTGCCTGTTCCCCTTTGCCTTACCTGTACACTGTTGGAATTCACCTCCTGTCCCTGTTGTGTAAACCAGTCTAGCACTGTTTTGTTTCAAAGCAAAACCCACCAGAAACGCCCAGCCTCTTTGTTTGGCTTGATGTGATCTAGTTTCAGCCTAGATCACAACTAGGTGATAGCAAGATTCCACAAATGGCCATACAGGCAGTTCAGGAGGAATGAACAGGCCTACAGGAAAGCTGGAGAGGGACTTTTTAGGCTGTCAGGTAGGGTTAGGACTAGGGGGAATGGAGAAAAACTAGAAGTAGGTAGATACAGATTAGATGTGAGGAAGAAGTTCTTCCCCATGAGAGTGGTGAGACCCTGGCATGGGTTGCCCAGGGAGGTGGTTGAGGCCCCATCCCTGGGGGTCTTTAAGGCCAGGCTGGAGGAGGCTCTGGGCAGCCTGATCTAGTGGGAGGTGTCCCTGCCTATGGCAGGGGGGTTGGAACTGGGGGATCTTTCAGGTCTCTTCCAACCCTGACATTTCTATGTCTGTGATTCAGAAACACATGCTGGAGATGGGAAACTTTTCAGTTGAAGGTGTGTGTCAGACCATACTTCAGGTTCACTCATGTGAATGATGTAAATATAAGCTCAGATGACTTGCATATGAACAATGTTCTGTGGGTCTCAGTCCTAACTCTGTAATTCTGAATGCCAACACAGGATTTTAGCTGACTGTTCATTGTTTCTCTTTGCATGACCAATTGTGTGTGTATCTAAATATTTAGTGTGCATCTTATTTCACAGTGACTTGTGTTACTTGCCAAGTAGTGCAATTTCAAAAATGCCAGTGACTTTCCAAGTACGTTATGGTGTTACATGGGGCTGAACTTTGTCAGTGTCTTACATCATTTGTCAGACCTGTTTGAGCTGAGGGGTTTTACTTGATGTTTGCTGCAGGCACTTAAATATTAATGAAATACTGACTTAGTCTGATAAATGAAAGTATAAAGAAGAATTCTTGGATAACAGTACAGATCTTACTCTCTTTTCAGAGCTGAGAAATGTGTGTAGTGAGTATGGCATTATGTAATGCTGATATCCAGTGTTTTATACTCATGAAAATAGAAGGAAAAAAGTGGGAAAATTCATTCAATTTATTGCATTCCAAGACATGTTTGAAATGCTTTGGTTTGGACCATCAAGGAGAGTTAGTTTTTTGTTGGTTTGTGGTTTTGTTTCTTTGTTTTTTAAAAATAATACAGTATTAGTGGTGACAAGTGCATTTTATACCATTATATGAGGACTGCAGGTATATTTGGAGACTAAAACATCACTGTGCTTCACTGGCTTGCAGCAATACACAAGAATCCTCTAGATGAAAAGAATTTTTTATGCCTAAAATACAGAGTATCCCTCCACCAGCTCTAGGGGTAGCAGTCAAAGCTGGACAGATAACAGTGGAGAAGGCTCTCAGATTCTTTAAAAGAGTCATTTATAGGCTGTGGTGGGGTGGGTGAAGGCCCAGAAGGTTGAAAGTTTTTATTGTTAAAGTGAAAATTTGTTACAGCAAAACACATTATACCAGCTCTTATTTTTGCAGCAGCACCATTTCTAAAACTCACCGCCAGTCGTAGGGAAATATGCTTTGGCATAATGTTTTGGGAAGCCTAGAAAGCTTAAATAACATAGGTTAAATTAGGTACAGATTGTTTTAAAACATGAGGAAGACTCCAGAGCTGACAAACGAATAAGCATTTCCACTGGCACTGCACAAACAACTGAAGGCTGCATTCTGAATCCAGCTCTGCTCCCTCACACCAGTGTTAAAGCAGCAGTCAGAGCAAATTCATTTGTTCTTTATATTGCTGCTGAAAATCTAAAATTAATACTGCGTGTCCTTTGGCACAAACATGTTTTTTCACATTAAACTGCTTCCTTGCAGTCACGTGGAAGTTAGGAAAACCAGATAAAGCAGCTTTCAGTGCAGGTAGTAAAAATTAGACAGAACTTTAGGAGAGTGCAGGACAGAAGTACCATAAGTAATGCATAAGATACAAGAGCAACCATGCAGTGATACAAGAAAAGAACCTGGCAGTTTACTGCAGGTGAACTGGAACAGGTGAATTCTGTTTTTTAGATCTTGTCCCACTCCCTGAAAAGAAGATTTTTTTCCCCCCTGTGCTATATGATGATTATCAAAATTACAAAATCTTTCCTGTGTGACCACACAGTTTGAGAAGAATTTGAGCTGGTATTTCATATTTGCTCTGATGCTTAATTTGCCTGAGCTGTAGTTTTAGGCCCAATTAACAAAATACTTCTCGATCAATCAAAAAGTGATAGTGAAGTCCAGCATCTGTTCTCTCAGACTGGAAGTCATTTAACAGATGGTACAAAATTTAAGTTCCTTTTTTCATCCAAACCTCTCCTTCCTTATCATGATAGCTGCCACTGAAAAATTTAGAGACTGTAGTCAGGGAAAAACAGGGATAACAAACGTCTGAGTTTATTATTGAAGGAAAGGTATTTGTTAATGAAATTGTTATTTGTTAAATTATGAAGGCAACTGTTGAGCTCTTCTGTGTAGTTATAATCACAAAGCCCCAGCTAGGCTTTCAAAAATGGAAACTTCCCTCCCTAGGTCTCTGGGGAGGGCCTGGGGGAAGCAGAATTAGTTTAATGCACTTCTCTCCAAAATTGAGTGGCCACAGCTTTGTTACAGCAGTAGCCAAGTGCTGGCCCAGCTGCTTGCTGGCTGTGAATGGCCTGGCTCCAGAAAGGGAGGTTAGTGATGGGCATGAAGTCTTGGGCCAGGGATGTCCCCTGGAGTGAGGCCATGGCTGGGTGAGGTGGTGGGAGCCCTTCAGAGGGAGCAAGGCTTCTTTGGCCACCTGGCCCCAGCTTGTGAGAGGAGCTGTCTGTGCCAGCTTGGGAACTCCTAGCTGGATCCCTCTACCCACTCTGGGAAAGATGAGCAAGACAGACAGTCTAAACTGTGGGGTTCCTTTGGTTTGGGTTTTTTTGAACTTTTTAGGAAGCAGAATAGCAAGGCGTCTTTGGCCACCTGGCCCCAGCTTGTGAGAGGAGCTGCAGTCTCAGGTTCTCTGTGCCAGCTTGGGAACTCCTAGCTGGATCCCTCTACCCACTCTGGGAAAGATGAGCAAGACAGTCTGAACTGTGGGGTTCTTTTGGTTTGGGTTTTTTTGAACTTTTTAGGGAGCAGAAAACTTTTTGCTGCTTTTGCTCAGTCCAGTTCCTCCAGGTAGTAATTCCTAAGGTATAATGAAAACATCTGAACTTTCCTTTCAGGAGCTGTTCCTTCTGCTTACCCCTCTAATTGTCCAGGAACAGACTTCTCTGGTGTCTTTTGACAATCTGCCATGAGTTCTAGGTGGAGGATTGTGGTCCTGTTTAAACTGTTGGGAACATTAATTCTGGTGCAACTGATGTTTCACCCCTTGTTGATAACTTGCTGATTATTATGGGGATCTATGTTCTGCATGACTTTCTCTTCTTTGAAGTTGCATTTTTCCTGGATAAATACTTAGGTTAACTTGGAGTTAATCAATGGGCATGGCTGATTAAATTGCATTTATCCATGTTTAAGGATACAATAAGATGCTGGATCAATTGCAGAGCTGCTCCAGTGGCTCAATACCATTTCAATTTTTACCTAGATGTGACTTGAAATTGACTGTATTTTATGCATTGTGGACATATAATTTGCAATTTTGGAGAAGGTTCATATATAATCAGAACATTTTTATGTTTCAAGCCCTTGTTAAACAGGGTCAAAACCTCCTCTGGTTCTTCTGGCTGTTAATTGTGTTTGTAATGTATTAACCTTCCTGATTAAGTGTCTGCAGATTAGCATAATGTGAGCCTGTGGAGGAATGCAGTTCCACGACTTGTTCCTTTTACATACTATTTTATGTACATATGTAAACATAAAGATATGCTAAAATTAAAGCTTGGTTTTAGATAAAGATTATCAGTAGTACTTTCAAAATGCATGAGTGTTTTACTACAAGGAAAGGCAGAAATATGACTTCATCTAATCAGGCTGTTTGAAAGCAGGGCAGAAACTCTCTTTTTTGACACAGCAATGGAATAATGCTGTAGTGTCCATAACGTGGCTTGGTCTGGTGGGTTTCTGCTCAGGCTCAAGCTAAGAGACTGTACTGCCAGTGGGGGTTGCATTGTCTGCCTTTTAGAGGACAAAATCCTTGTCTGGCACATTTACTCACCCTGACTAGGTCAGGCAGGGTTAATTTCTCATCCCTTTGCATATGTTAGAATTTCAATATGAAATTCTCCCATAGTTATGTGATAGAATCATAGAATAGGTTGGGTTGGAAGGGACCTTTAAAGGTCACCTAGTCCAACCTCCCTGCACTGAGCAGGGACATCTCCAACTAGAGCAGGTTGCTCAGAGCCCCATCCATCCTGACCTTGAATGTTTCCAGGGATGGGGCATCCACCACCTAGCTCTCTGGGCAACCTGTTCCAGTGTTTCACCACTCTCATCATAAAGAGATTTCTTCCTTATATGTAGCTTAAATCTCCTCTCTTTTAGTTTAAAAGACAGGCCCTGCTGAAATGTCTGTCCCCATTTTTCTTAGAGTCCCACTTCAAGTCCTCTAAGAGATGGGCTGTGTGAATAAATCAGGTGTTGGGAGAAATGCAGTAATTCTTCAGGAACTGGCAGTGCTGGAAGGCTGGTGCCTATAATGCTTTAAATCCAGTGCTTATTGACATAGGATAATTAGCCACAAATAAAATAGAGATGGAAACACATCTTAGGCATTACAGTGTGTGTTGCAGGGTAGAGGTAAGACCATTGCCCTGAGGTAATGTGGCCTCAGACTGTCAGTCAGAATATAGCAAGGTTTTGGAATTCTGGAAGGCGTTTATTTTTCTTCTGTTAAAAGTTTTCCTGTTAATAATTTAAATCCAGCACTTGAAATACTGCTGTGTGGAACTGAACAGATCTGGGAAGCTTTAAAAAAAAATTCCTGTCATTCAGGTGGGGAGTTCCAAATGGCTTGAGGTATTTAAAAGGCAATTGTGATGTGGGTGAATCCGTTTTTAAAGCAGCTCCTGTGCGTCTGTTGATGCTGTGGAACATATATAGAACACTCCTAATCAGCACAGGAGCTTGTCAGTGTATTGCTTTTGATGTCTGATTAGATGATCACAGGGACATCTGCAGCGAGTTAGTTTTGAAGTTGTTGGTGTGAGGCACTGCAGGAACCAGAGCTGTGTGGCACTCTTACACCACGAAAAGCTGCTGCTCTTAAAGATCCCTTTATAAATCCGACTATGCAGCTAGCTGAGGGCTGTCAGATTAACAAAAGCCATTCCTTCTCAATTCTTTTTGTTGCTTTTCAACCCTACACTGCCTTTTTTTTCCTCCCCCCCTTTCCTTGTACTGTGCTGTGGCATTCTGCATCAAAAAGAAATTATATCGTAGAAGAAAAACTAAGAAATGTAAATGAAATATTTGTAATATATAGTGAATGGTGAATTGATCATCTGAAAAAGGAGAGAAGGGCCCTGTGGTAATTTCCTCTTTTTTTGGGTGCAAAGGGGTAGGGGTGTGTGTGTGTGGGGGGGGAGTCCTCTTTGTTTTCCTTTGCACAGCTTACATTTCCAAAAAAGTGAATTGTTTTACCTGTATTGTTTAAGATGTGCAGCAGGTGTAATTTATGTATTTTTATTTGAGAAGGGTAAGTAGACTTTTTGTGATTTATTTTAACAAGAGCTGGTATTGAATGTTCTGTGATGTTAATACCTTATATAAATGATCAGTAAAAATGGTACAATCAGTAGAAGTTGTTCACAGTTAATCTCTTGCTTTCTGAAGCCTGTTGGCAATGAGGCTTTTCACTGACTGTTCATGAGGAAGTACCTATTATGAAAACCATCAGAGTTCTCCATCACTCTGGAACTTAGGTTAGTAGGGGACTGGGTTTTGCCTCCTCTTTCCATTTCAAGCCTTGTCTGTCATGTTGAAGGTACCTGATCATTTATAAACCTTCCTCCTTTGTCCTCTGCCTGGTGTGGTCACACGGGTGGGACTGCAGGTGCTGGAAGGTGGCTGAGACACTTCAACTCTCTCTTTCTCCCATGTGGCCTATCTTATAAAGAACGTAGAAAAATTATGGGATAGAAATAAGAACTGCTGACAGAAAAGGGAAAAAAGGTCATGCTCTCAATGCTGTTGACACATTCATCTCTGTAGCTACATCTTTGGGGTCCTACAGAATCCTGTCATTCCATCTGGAGGAGCTTTTTGCAGGCAGCTTACGCAGCAGCCTCACGGTGCTGAAACTGGAGCGAGACATTAGCAAGTTACTTGTGTGTCTGACAGTCAAGAGTGGAAGATGACAGTCAACATGGCTCATGCATATCATTTGCTGTCAGGCTCTAGAAACATTGAGCTAAAAGAAAATGGATTCTCAGCCAGCGTTCTACTGAAATGCCTACTGCTAAATAAGGAACATTTTCCCTAGACACAGCAATCCAGTGGACAACGGGGAGTAATGGCAGAGAGCTTTGATACTTACACTCAAATGTTGCTGTGACACCAGGAAAAAATTAGCTTTTGTGTTTTTAATACATCATCTTGTACTATGCTGATGTGTGAGACTCTGCTCTTGCTGTGGTTAATGTTTCTCTGTCTCTGGAAGTGAGATCTGTGGCTTTGTTTCTTCTTGACAGTTATTCACACTCAAAGGAGGGGCGATCTTTGGTTTGTGGTTTTGGTTGTTTATTTTCCTAGGAGTGGCCCCTCAGACACTAAATTACCCATCCCACTGGAGACACCTTATCTAGGGAGTTGTTGCTCTGTGCAGCTGTTATCTCATCTAATCTGTATTTACAGATTTTCAGGTTGTAATAATAAGATAGTGCTCTTCAAAACTTCTCCATTCAGGGTTTCTTTATGGCAGCACGTCCTGATTTACTTCATGAAGCAATTTCTTACAATGACAACTGGAATGCAGGAAGGAATATTTTAGTGCTTCTGTGTACTTTTGGTGTAGCAGGTATTTGACATGTTGGAGTTGGGAATAATAAACGGAGACCACTGAATATAGACTGAAATGGTAAGACTGAATCAGCAAGATTTAAGATTTTGAACTAACAGCTCAACCTCAGTGTTTTGGTTTTATTTTGTCACTAATTGCAGTGGTTTCTTCTGAGTCTTATATGACCTTTTGTCATAACCCAGACAGTAGAACTTCTCTGAAAATAAATAGCTTCAAAGACATACGTAATATAAACAATTTAGTAAATAAGTAAATCTTAAATTCTAGAGTTTTATATCAGCAAGTTGTTGTCACTGTTCTTATATACTCTGAGGGATGGTAATTCCCTCTTCCTGGGACACTCTGGTACTCTGGGCCTGAGCTCCCAAAGAGGGACATACTTGTGGTCTGATATTGTGCAGTTGTTCTTGCAATATATTTCAGATCATAGAGAAACACATTTGCCAGGTCCAAGTTTTACACAGCCCAAGCAGTATCAAATTAAAAAAAAAAATTAAATAAAAAAAAAAGGCAACAACTTTGGCCCCCAAAAGAGGTCCTGTTAGAACAGTTGCTCCAATAGAATTTTTGGTATTTTTTTTCTTGACAATCAAATTGAATAGTGGCTTGTGCTCTTCAATATTGTTTGGGTTTTTTTTAAATTTTAAAGTACTAATAACAGTAAGTTTTGCCTTCAATTCCTCTTGGTTCAAGCCTTGTTTTGATACAGGTTTCAATTCGAACAGAGGGATTCTTTTTTCTTGACAATCAAATTGAATAGTGGCTTGTGCTCTTCAATATTGTTTGGGTTTTTTTTAAATTTTAAAGTACTAATAACAGTAAGTTTTGGCTTCAATTCCTCTTGGTTCAAGCCTTGGTTTCAATTTGAACATAGGGATTCTCAAGCTTCTCACTAAAATTCAGGTGAAACAGCTTCCTCCTTTGCATCTGCCCCAAGGGATGCTCATAGCAGTTTTTAAGTGCAGCATGGAACATGGCTGGGCTGAGAGCATATGATGGTATGGTACAGTTAGTGGAGTTACTCTCCAGGTTGGCATTTCTGCTGTTGTCTGTTTAGCAGCTGGCTTCGAACAGCTTGGGCCCTAAATAAAAGAGCTGCTGTGTTTCTTGTGGTGTGTGTGCTCCATTGACCATAGTGGTGCATCTGAGATATTATCCATTGAACACCTGGGAAGATAAATTGGCCTCCTCCTTTTTTTTTCTTCTCCTTTCTTTGGAATTACCAAGTACAATCAATTCCATGGTGTATCTGTCAGCTTTACAGAAACAAAAGGAACCCCTTCTTTTCAGCTGACCTCATGTCAGCCTAAGAAATATGGTGTAGACTCCTCAAATATGGAGTTTACTTCCACCCCCACTTCTGCATAAATCTTTCTGCAGTAGACTGGGAATCAAATAAAAATATATTGTTTGGGGTAAATCAAGTTCTGTGAGCAGCACTACTGAGCCAGAGCTAGTTACTCTTCATTGCTTCATCTTTTGAGACTTTAAGAACCCAACTGAATGTACCTATTTCTAATGTAGAAGAGACATATTCCAAGGGGAATTTTATAAAACACTTCTATGAGAAGTTGCAAACATGAGAGGAGGAGAGGCCAGGGAACAAACACCCACGATTTAAATGGATTTTAAGTCACAAAGGAAAAAAAAAAATATCTGTTTATCATCAAGGAAGAAAGATATCCCCTTCAGTTTTGTTTCAGAAGCCATAGCCAAAGTATGGATGTTTCATCTTAAAAATAATTAAGTCTGAAATGCTGCAGTTCTTGGTGACAAATCTGTTTCTCAGAAATTCTGTAGTGATATTCTCTTTGGCCAGAGAATGTGTCTTCACTATTCTTTTTGATTTAAAAGAATATGGAAACATTTTCCTCAGACTGGAGGCATCTGATGTTGCTGTTTGCTTCTGCAAAGGTGTGTTTTTATTGCATTGATGCTATTGGTGAAAATTTTGTGGCACAAAGACCAGCTACAAGACCAGTGTGATATGGATAAATGTATTGGCATTTCCTTCATGCCTAGTGTGTGCTGCCTTGAATGCTTTCAGATTTCCTTTTGAGAGGGAATTTAGTGATGTTGTCTATCTGAGAGAATAATATTCTACCAAAGATGTCCTGAAAATATTGGTGACTGAAGTTATGTGTTCTGCAGTGGTAAGAATGGCTGGAATAGAATCATAGAATCCTTTAGGTTGGAAAGGATCTTTAAGATCATCAAGTCCAACCATTGAGCCATTAGGGCTCTAAAGTCCTCTGCTAAAACAGATCAGAATCTGTCAGGGTTGGAAGGGACCACAAGGAAGATTTCCTCATTGTAGGAAAAATGCAGACTATATTAAGCTTGTATTGCAAGTTCTCCTCAAGTTCCTACCAGGAAGGCTCAGAGGAGTAGAGAGAACCAGAATGGGCTAGAAAAGTTCTTACACAATATTTTTATTATTTAGAAAATACCTTGTAAGCTTCTAAATAGCAGAAATAACTCTTGCATTAGAAGAAGACAGTTCCACCACAGTCTTCAGCCATTCTTCCCAGCCCTGATTCCCTGTGAAGCATGGGAAGACTCCAGCCTGTTGTGCAGAAGGGAATGAGGACAATTGGCTGGTTCCTGCTTGTAGGTAGATCCCAGCCTTGCTGGCCAGGATGCTGTGGTACAGCCAAACTCAAAGTCTAGTTAATACACAAAGAGAACCTCTGCTGTAGGTGTTTTCCCTGCAAAGCACCTCAGAACAACAGCAGAAATGGTTTCACATGAGGGTTTGCCATTTTAGCAGTAACAAAGCTCCCCTTGAGTTTACAAAACACTGAACCAAATGATGGCTTAATGACTGGCTGTGATTTTCTGCCTTTTTACCTTTCAATGTCTAGTTTGTGTGGAGTTGTCATGTTCAAATGGCTGTTTTGAGAGGCACGTTGATGATGCTATTGTGTTAATGTCACCCATCATACAAACACTGATATTACCAGGTAAAGTTAGTTCATTAGAACCAGAAGCATGCACTTGTAAATAAAATTAATTTTTTTAGAAGCATGGCACTATGCCAGCAGATTATAGCATGTTAGGGAAGTTAATTTACAGCTATTTATATGTCTTTATAATAATATAAAACTGTAGAAAACATTAAATTATTGATGTTAGGTTTGTTAAAATTACTTTTACATAGTGTCTGAGGATGGTTACCAATTAAACACAAGTATAACATGCAGATTCTAGGTTTATAGTGATTTAAAACAATCTTTAGGATTCATTGATATTATATATTCATGTGGTTATGATGATGAATGCCTCAGAAAAACTTTTTAAATTTAATTAGTAATGTAACTTCAAGTCTAGCTTTCTGTTCCACTGTTGCTAGTATTTAATTATTTAACAATGAAACGTGCACATCTAGGGCTGGTTGGCAACTCTAGTTAGTTGGCACTGCAAAAATAAATTGAGAAAACACTTTTTGATATAAGCTATTTATAACCTGTTTATTTTGCTTTTTAAGCAGTTGAGATAAATCAGTTTAGGCTTTGATAAATGTGTATTAAGTAAAATGATACAAATTAAAATTAGAGAGCAAGTTCATAACGTTCACCAGCTCTTAGAGTAAAAAGAAAAAGTTATTTTTCTGTCTTCTGCTTGAAATAGTCTCTGCTTTGAGCCTAGCAGAAGCTCTTTTTAGCAGGAAAGGCTGTCTTTGGAGGGCAACAGAAATTAATGCTACTCACTTCTTGGCACACAGAGCGTGTGTGTTCACGTGGTGCCTTCTGCTAACAGCAGATTTTAAGAGAATTGTGATCGTGTCTCAATTATATTGTTGTGTAAAGAAAGTGAGCTGGATAAATATATTGCAGTTCACAGATAAGGAAAGGATGTCTGTGCTGTATTTTCCTTTTAATTTGGACTTTAAGCAGCTTCCAAGTCAATTGAGAAATGCTGGCCAACAGAATTGTGGGGCTTCCTATTGATCATTTCCCCTGGCTTTTGGAGGCAGAGTTGACTGTACACTGTGAGTGGGGAACAGGAGGCTCCTACTGAGAAAGACAAATTGTGTCAGGAGTGTTCAGCCTCCAGTCTAATATATTTTTCCTGCTGCAGATAGTGCTGCTGGGTTCATTACAGCTCGCTCTCCGAAGTCGTCGTTTCTGTCTCTAGGCTGTTGTGCTTTCCAATGTAAAGCAGATTGATGCTGGCACATTTTTTCCTATTTTAATTTTACAGAGTTGTCACACTGCAACTCTGCCTCGTGTTGGAAGCGCTTTGAAGTGAAGGGATAAACAAAGTGCTAAAATAAAATTAAAAAGGAGTGCAAACAACACTTCGTCTTGGTTTGTCTGCCTTGAAAAACCAGCTGGGTGGATGCAGCACCCTTGTGCCACTGCACTGAGTCTGCAAACACTAGCAGATCAATCTGAATTGAGTTACTGTATGTGCAGTAAACAGA
The DNA here is from genome assembly GCF_000691845.1 of Merops nubicus. Taxonomy (NCBI): domain Eukaryota; kingdom Metazoa; phylum Chordata; class Aves; order Coraciiformes; family Meropidae; genus Merops; species Merops nubicus. Next base: position 9,828 of record NW_008606272.1, on the reverse strand, counting down.
AACAGGTGAAAATTAGGTTATCTGTGCCCAACTCTTTCTATTTGCTATGAACAGTGAGATATAAACTAGTTTTTAGAGCTGATTAGTGTTATTTTTTTTTCCAGATAGGGGCAGAGGTAGAACATGTGCTTTATCTACCATAGTTATTAAACCAAGAAACTATAAGGTCACTAGCTCAGTTGTGACATTTGCAGGTACAAGTGGAAAGCCCTGCTATAAATAAATCTGAAGTGAATCCAGGAGGAGCTGATTAGTGTTACCTTGGTGTGTTCAATCCTTGGTGTGTTTCAGTTTTAGCTCTACGAAAAACAAAAAGCCAAAGAATTTTCTGTCCTTTTACTAGCCAAAAAAAAAAAAGTCATTGTCTCTGCCAGTGTCAGAAATGCCAACCAATTTATAAGCTGAGATATGGTTTGTAACTTCACTTTTTTTTTGATTTTCCCAAAAAATTTCCAGTGAAGACAGTAAGCTGCATCTTCACAATTACTTTTTATGAAGTTCTAAAAGAAATCAAGCAATTTAGAGGTCTGCTGGCCACAGATTGAATCCATTGTGTGCAGCAAAATACCAGTGTCCAACACGCTCTCACTGTTCCAGTTCTTGTTGATTTTCCCAAAAAATTTCCAGTGAAGACAGTAAGCTGCATCTTCACAATTACTTTTTATGAAGTTCTAAAAGAAATCAAGCAATTTAGAGGTCTGCTGGCCACAGATTGAATCCATTGTGTGCAACAATACAATACAAAATACCAGTGTCCAACAAGCTCTCACTGTTACAGTTCTTGGGTGCAGAGCTACTGTGAATCCTTGATTGGAGGGGAATGACAAGTCTTTGTCCCTAGACCAGCTTTGAAAACATGTAACCTGCTGTGGTCTTCCAGTCTCATTTTAATCCAACTTGAACTCACTTTCTCCTTAGAACCCAGCGTTCATTTTCAAGCCCATACCTCACCTGTGTCTTGAATTTTGTTGTAAGGGTTCTAAAACTCAAGCCAAATGCAGAGCTGGAAATCCAGCATTATCTTTTCCACTAGTTTGAACAGACTTAGGAGCAGTAGTCTTGACATACTGGTATCCTGAAATTTCTGTGCCTCTTCAGCCTGGACAGTGAAGAATCAAAAGATCCTCTTGCTAGAGACAGATAATGTTTTCTTTGATAGAGGTTCTCTGTCATTCGTGTTTACTAGAGAATTATTTTTAAAAAGAAGAGTTAATTAGTTCACAAAATATTGACAATTTCTGCCCTCTCTAGGAGCTAAGAACCTGGCCAGAATCACTCCCCAAAGCCCTTTGCCAGAGCCCTGAACACCTCTAGGCTGAGCTGCTGACACCTTTGCCTTTTTCTAGAGGAAGGGTTTGTGGGAAGAGCATTTTGCTGTTAGGTTTTCTGGCATTCAGCACCGTTGGTGATCAAATGTGCCTGTTCTACCTTCAAGAGGGTTGTGAGGATGAATGAAATACACTCTGAAGCCTTTGGGTTCCTTCTGTCAGACTGAACTTCAAGGTGTCTACTACTGTTTGTGTCCTACCTCACTTCAAAGGTATCAGGGGCCCCTTTGGGTTGCCTGTGGCTATCAGATGTCCCAATAGCCATAACAACAAATATTTGCTTTCATATGGTAAACAGTTCCTGCCTGATTGTAACAAGATGTGAGGCAGTTCAGGTTTGAGGAAGAACAAACAAAAAACATGTTCAAACTTGATATCAGTTTGCATTCAGCAGCCCTCACCCTTGCATTTTTGTCTTCCAGACTTGATGGTGCTTGTAGCACACTGGATGCAGCCATGGGGATTGTTGCTCAAAGGAACCAAACAAATATTTTAAGTCTAGACCAAGTGTAATTATCCCTGAAGTTGTTCTTGTTGGGTTCCCATTTAAGTATCAGTGAAGGTGTGCTAACTAAACCTGCTGCTCTTGAAATTTCTAACCATGTAAACAGGAGAGGGTTATTTGCTGGGAGAGGCTAGAGCAGCTAGGAAGCCTCATATTTATTTCTCTCAGAACCAGGACTCCTTTTGTGCTCTCAACCCTGTGCTGTCAGCAGTTCATGCTTGAAGGAGGTTTTTGAGTTGGAGTTCAGCTGCCCAATATTTGTCATCTCCAGACTTGGTTGTTTCATTACCATTCCACAGGAGTGAGTGTGTGTTGGGGAAGCTCTGAGTAGCTCAGTGTGGCAGTGCATGAGTTCAGCAGCACGGATCAGTATTGTGCTGTTATTCCACTGTTTTGTTTCATGTATCCAGTGCTTCCTGTTAAAAGTGCAATTCCCCGTGAGTTTTTTGTTGAAATTTAAAGCCCTGCGTGAGTTTGCACACAGATAGGAGAAAAAATGCCATTCTCTCCATGATCCTCTTTTCCACTGGGAGCTCCTTTTGTCTGCAGGATGTACCATGTTTCAGGAGTCTTAGGCTGTTACACTCCTTCTCAGAAGCAAGCAGTGAATGCTTCCTTTGGGTGCTTTTCAACTGGGTAAAGTTCATCTCTGAGTGGGTGGCCTTTCTGTAGGAAGCCTACCTTGTTCTGTCCTTCACAAAATAACTCACTGAAGCTATTTATTTCTACTCTTTCTTTCTAGAAGTAAAGCTAACACCTTTATTTTTGAGCACCTAGAAGACGTTTGAGGGATGTGGAGCAATTAACTATACACATCAGTAGTGCTCAATATAAGAAAGATGGAAACAAAGTCCAGCAGCTTACAGTGCTTTTGATTTTTATAATGCAGCTATGAAGTCTTCAGAAGAAGCATTGCTTTTATATGTGATGGCATAAGAAACTTGACTGTGCAAAATATTTTATAAATTTGTTTTTATAGATAATAAATTGAAGTAAACTTGGCATAGGTAATCTCATTTTTTTTAGTCAAAAAAAGAAAAAAGAAAACAAAATAAAAAGAAAAACCAGTCCATCCCCTTGCCCAACATGCATTCTGTAACTTGGATGAAGATTTTATTTATTTATTTCCAAGAGCACCTTCACTGTGTTTGCTCCAGAAACAGCTTTGCACTCAGTTTGTTTCACCACCTTCTGCTTTCTACCATTGTCTGAGACAAACTGACTCAAGCAGTCACAAAGAGCAAACAGCTCAGTCCAAGGCAGTTATGGAGTAAGATGCTAATTGGATACTTGTCGTTGAGTGAACTATAATAAAATGGCAAGTTTGGATATAGCAGTGCAGCTGAAACTGGAGGGTTTTAAAGCACAACTCAGTTTTCCATGATTGAACACCTGAGTATTAAAATGCATAAATTCGGAGTTTCTTAGCCTAAGAAATAAAACATTATCTTTAATATCTACTGAAAATCTTTCTAAAAATCTGCAGGATTGAATATTGATCTGAAAACAGCATCATCAGCAAACAGGAGGCAGCACTCTTGTGTTTCATGGAGTACCTTGGGACTTGCTGATGTGATCTGCTTTGGTTGAGACCTAACCATGAAAGGAAGTAGTTAGGTGTTGAGTTGATAAGTACTAAAAATGGTCTGGGACTTGATTCACTTTGCTGTTTGGTGCCACACTGTGGGTTCTGAGGAACTGGAAACAAGGAGCTGTTTGTCCCAGCGTGCAGTTTCTCTGGTGTGTCTGGAAGCAGCTTGAGCAAACCTCTGAGGAAGAGATGGAGCTGTCTGAAGGCAGGAGAAGATAGATGAGCTATTTCCTCCCACTTGGTGGCAAACACCTCTGTATTAAGCATGTCCCTGGGGTATTGTGTTTCTAGGAAATAATTGATATAAGAAGAATGTTTATTTTCAAACAGAAATAAACCAAAATTGTGAATTTCTGCTGAAAATCCTTTTTCTTACCAAGACTTCTCATGGCACACTTCTCACCTGTTTTTCTCAGAAGCAAAGAAACAGGCCTTGAATTGAAACAGGAATGTTTGTCCAGGAACACATGCACCAAATAGGAGAATTGGTAACTTGTGCTGCTTTCTGTCTGTTGGAGAATTACTCATTGCTTGTGTCACCTGTCGTGCCCACCTTAGCAACAGCAATCTGTTCTCTGACCTCTGTTCTTGCAGTTAAAGATGCTGCTATTATTCAACAATTATAGTACAATTAAGTCCACCTGTAATCCTAAAAAAAGCAATTTCTGCTGATAAATGTGACTTTTTAGTGTGAAAATGAAGTTACTTGTGTGATTTCCTTTGCTTATTTTCTTTAAATGATTAAAAAGAAAAAATGGTTGTGAGAGTTCCAATGGTTTAAGGTTGTCCCTGCTCATGTGGTCAGTAGATAAAATTATACTTTTTATAAAACCCTGAGCTTAATTCATCTATATGGCTGTTGTATTTTTTTTCCCCAATGAATATGCTGATATATCTTTGCTCAAGATATTTTCTTCGTCCTGCTTTCTTTGAACCATAAATAAGTGGAATAAATCCTGCCATTTTTAGTGCTGTCAAATTATTTACTAACCAGTGCTGTTATTTCAAGATGTAGTTAATAATTAACATGAAACCAGATCCTTTTATGAAAGGTTATTTTCTGATGACTTTTTAAAATCCTAGGAGAGGTTGAAAATACCATTATGATTCATAAGGATTCGTTGGAAATAACAAGATACTCTCAGATGATCCATCTCTACTTTAAATTGCCTGCTAGGTTTAAGATAAGCCAGTGATAGTAATGTCCTGGCTCACAGGAATCAACTCAGTCACAGGTTTATTAATAATACCCACTCATAAATTCAGGGTAACACTGTGTCTGTAATTTCAGATCCTAAAATAAGGGTTTGTAAACAGTTGCACAGAATTAAAATGCTGCAGAGTTGCCTTAATTTCCATTGAGATTTGGGATCAAGATCAAGGGCTTTATGTAGGGCAGTGCATTTTCATCCATTTGGATGCAGGCAGCTCAATTCCTTGAAGAGATTCAGACAACATTTTAACCCTTATTCACTTGTTTGATGCTGTCTAGGGTAAGATATTCTCAGGGTCCCTTAGAAACCTCTCTAAGACTGATGGCCTATTTTTCCTCTAACAAGTTCTTTCTTAAAGCTGGGCTTAAAGTATTCCCAGAGTAATGTAGGATCATCTCTAATGTGGGGTTTGCCTGTCAAAGAGAGGCCTGGCAAGGCTGATTTTTGTTGGTTTATTTTTTTGTGGGCCATCATGATGGTTCCATGATGTTGAGGAGGTTTTGTTGAGAATCAAGGTTGACAGTTTGGTTTGGAGAATGCCCAGAGCCAAGGAGAGAGCAGGATTTCTAAGAGAAGTCATTTCTTCATGTACTGAGAGATGTTGTGAGAATTCCATATTTGTTGGTTTATTTTTTTGTGGGCCATCATGACAGCTCCATGATGTTGAGAAGGTTTTGTTGAGAATCAAGGTTGACAGTTTGGTTTGGAGAATGCCCAGAGCCAAGGAGAGAAGTAATTTCTTCATGTACTGAGATATGTTGTGAAAATTCCATAGTATCTTTTTGACCAGGTATGATTTTGGAAGAACTTTACCTGCAAGTTGTGTAAAATATATACATGCACACATGTATAAATATACATAGAACATTTTTTTGATACTTTAATGTCTCTTAAAGTATGGAGAAAATGGTTAAATGCCAGGATGATGCTCAGACTGTTACCAGTGAGCCTCTTAGACTGAAGCAAGCTGAAAAGTCTTTCACTAACTCAATGCTTGAATCTTGTGAAAAGTAAATAAATTTGCTGCCCGCAAAGTTAAGGGGGAATACTTAACTCACATTTAATGAAAGTGCCTTTAATCTTAAAAGGCAATGTAATATTTAGTACCTTGTGTTCAAGGGCTGTATTCCAAGCTGAGGAAGCTCTGCATTAATCACAACCTCTGGTTCCCTGGGATGTTGTGGAAGCATCTTGGGAAAACACTGAGTGGGTCTCTGAGACCATTCAAGAACCTGTCATCCTATAAATTGGGGGTCTCATGGGACCCTGATCTTTGATGTATGTGAAGATTTCTGATTCCATGGAGTATGGTGTGCATGTTTTCTCCTTAGCTTTCCAGCAGAACATTTCCTCTGTAACCTTTTACATTTTTATTTGGTCTTTATCCTTTCAGAGTGCTACAGAAACTGGGTTTTGATACCTCTTGACTGCACCATATTTTCAAGAAATGAATTCTTGTCTCATCTCTTGATATCCATATCATACTGGATGGTTTGTGTAGCACCATTAGACAGAAGAAAGGGTCTCTGGCTGTTGTGTTAGTGCCCAAAGTGGACCAACTGTTGAAAGCTGTGACGTGTCTGAGAGTTTGGTGTTCATGTTTAATTGCTGATGCCAGGTCAGTGTTCAACCTTTGGCAAGGGCAAGCTGAGAAGTCTGTGCACCTCAGAAGTCTGAAGGAAAGGCTTCTAAGTGACTTTCTGTGCCTCTTTATTTCATGAAGAGGGGGCTCTGTTGGTGTTTAATTAGAAAAGCAGGCTGTTGGGTTGTTTTCATGTTGCTCTGCTTCACATGGCTTGGTTAATAATGTTTCTGTGACACCATTTTTCTTAACTGTTTCTGCTGTTGGCCACTGTATTGTGCAGATGTGCCTGTGCATACTGGACTATAGGAAATTCTGTAGCTGTTCTACAAAGATTTAGTCAAAGCTGAAATATTCATCTGACTGCACCATCTGTCTTGTGCTCTCTCCCTCCAGACGTTCTTCAGGCTCCAGCATGACTTGCACGCACAGAGTCACATTCTGATTGTTGTCTCTCTAGGTCTGCAGCACAAATGTTCTAAATATTCATGATGTTCTGTGTATGTCGTGCTAGGTGGCTGTGTATTATTAGAAATCCTGAGCTCTGAGCACACTGTCATCCATTGTTCAGTAAACACAATTACATCGCCCTATCTTTCATCTCTTCTCTAATGAATCCATGCTAATTGATTAATCAGTGCTGTTGCTTCACTATGATAATCCCATATGAGGAATAGTAGTAACACAGCTAGCAATTAATATAGGTTGTAAACTAAGGAAAACACAGTGCAGTGCACCATGAGTGGGAAGGGGATCCTAAGGGATCAGGAGGAGCGGGGCCTCGTGCTCAGGGGGTAGCTCAGGCTCTCAGCAGTAAGAGGTGTGCCACAAAAAGGCATGTCTGGGGAGCTGTGGGCAGTGTGAGCAGCTCTGTCTTCCTCAGCAGTTCATCTGGTCTTGGTTACTGAAGTGACTGTTCTCTTGACTTAGGTGTGGCTACAACAGTGACTTCTAAAGCGAGACGAAGAGCGTTCTTGTATCGTTATAGCATCTTACTGATGTTACTGATTAATTTCCACAGCAATGGGTAGAGATTTCTGATCTAAAATAAAGTGTCATGGTGGCTCTCACAGGCTGTGAGCAGTGCTTAGCAGGCTGATGTGTGGTAGCAATCTGGGTTTCTTGCTGTTACAGAATTGACAGAACTGTTGACCAGCCTAGTTTAAGGTGTCTCTCTATATGCTCCATTCATACAGAGAATTAGCAGCAAAATATAAAATAGTCTTTAATGAAGTCCTGTTGTTTAACCTTGAAAATGGGTGTGGTTTTTAAATTTTGGAAGCATTTTTCAGTCCTCCTGTCATTGGTGGTGATGACGATGGAGACATAGGTAATTTTCATGTGGATGAAAAAGCTCAATTCAATAAAGGATTTATTGCAAGGAGTAAAGAGTCAAGGCTGGATTTAGTAGTTTCATGTGCTGTGAATAAAACCCAGGTTTTATTTCTGGGGGACATGGTGATGTGGCATCATACATAAGATTGCCTAGATAAGATTTAGGTGTTTATTAAGTAATAATTCCAAGAAGAAGTTTTCCTGATGTGATGTATAGTGGTGTCAGAGACTTTTCATTTACTATTAAAAAGGAATGTGACCAATTCCTCTTTGCACAAGTAAGAAAGGAGTCAAAATATGGCTTTCTGGTTTGCAGATCTCTTGTAAAAGGTTCTTTCAATTGAAGAACTTGGGAATCTGAAAAAAGTTGTCAAGCTGGGGAATATAAGCCTGATGTTCTATTGGTCTGGGAGAATTTGGTGTATTTTCTTGTAAATAATGATTTCTTTCCTGTTTTTCAATATTAATTGTCCAGTAACAGTGTACACAGCAGAGAGAAGGGACTAGTGTGCATTTGTAGAGCTAATGATAGTGCACTTTTTCAGTGATGCCTGTTGCCATGGGAATGCTTACAAATAATTTATATAGTAACTGCAATGTCCAGAGGTTGTGCACTTTCTCTGAGCACAGATTTTTGTCTCCAAGTGGATGATACAGGAGAAATCACAAGTTTGAGCTTGGAAACACCTGCTGCTTTGCTGTCTTGCATTGCTGACAGCAAAATTGATGACTGGTAAATCTTTTCTGTAAATTGAAGACCACCCACAGATTTAGCAACAGTCCTTAAAATATAATTAGAACACGGAAAGGTAAATAAAATGTAAACATTAACATCTTAGCAGAATCTCGGGGGTGTATCTGTGACCTCTGCTGCCCAGACATAAGAGTAGCAATGCTTCAGGTCAGCCAGAATCTTTTAAAAAGCTCTTAGCATGGATGAGTTCAAATTAATAGGCTTGCTGAGATGCAAATAATACTGGCTCAGGCACACTGACCTCCTGATGCTGCTTTGTAGTGTCTGGTTGGCTTGCTGTGCAGGCAGAGAGCTCGTGTGTCCCCAAAAGACCACATAGGCACACTCAGAAACAGCAGAGGGGTATTTAAGTCAGTAATGTTCTCTACCTAATTTTGCTGTGTCTTTATTACTATAGTTTTCACTAGGAAAAAAAGCTAATGTGTTCTCCATCATGAAAACCCCTCCAGAAGCATTCAGGAGCATGTGTATGTTTCAAAGCCTACTTGAGCAAGTTAGGCAATCCAAATGAGCATGTTAAATTGGGGGAGGGCTAATAAACATCTTCTGTTTTACAAGTGGCAATGGTGACATGACTGGCCATTATTACATCCTTTCAGTAATGAATTCCATATTGGCAGCTCCTGAAAGTTGTGAAAACTTACCATATTGCTTCAGTTTTCAGGAGTTTTTTGGTTGGTGTATAGTAGTGTGGGTTGTCTTGTCCATCCGGTGTTCTGTCATCTCCTGTCCTCCCAAAAAAAAACCCATTTCCTTTTACTTCAGCAATTGGTTCTTAGCCAGTAGAGGTGCTAAATCTATTTATCAATATGCTATCAATGCTTTTTAAAGCAGCTTTCTAGACTGCTTTGGGAAAGACATTGCTCACACCTCACCCTGGAAATTCTTAAAACATTGGGCTTAAGTCCAGAGTTTTATGTGCAGAAAAGCTACTTCTGGAGACTTTCAGCTGAGGCAGCTTTACCATTTTTCTTTTCCTCTGAGCCCTTCACAAGGGAAGTACTTGGGCACTCAAGCTGCACCTCTTCCTTCCCTTCACAACAGCTGCCAAGAAAGATGTGAGCTCCAGCACTGCTACAACTAATGGAAATGTTCTTTTTGCTCAGTGTTAGAGGAGTTTTTCATCTGCAACAGTTTTGATCTCCAGGCCTAAAACAATCCTTGCTACTCTTAAAAGTAACTTGCTGTTTGTGTAGGTCTCAAGAATTGCTGTTGCCACACAGGAGTGCTCTGTGTCCCAGAAGAACCGAGCTCCTTTGGTGTGGGTTCCTACTGACTCCTGTGCTCCCTGAATCTTCCTGTATCTTGCCCATGCAGGCAGCAGGGGCTTCTGACCTACCTGACGTGGGACCAGTGGTAATTAGGAGGGTAGAAAGCATGAGGCATGCCTCCCTCCATCTAACCCTAACCCTGTGAGTTACTCTTCCCCCTGGCTCCTTGGTGGGAGACACCCTGTGTTCTCCAGAGAACGTGCCCTCATACTCTTATGGCAGAGGTTGGTGACCACTGAGCTGGGACA
>NW_008606271.1:0-30453 GCF_000691845.1 Merops nubicus | reverse complement strand
ATGCTTCTGAATTCACTTTCACTGTCATTTTGATTGATTTCTCTTTCCATTCATCTCTGGTAGTAGTGGGCTTGGTTCTTCATTGGAAATATTAGCAAAAGTCATCATTAAATTATTGAGGAGATAGGATCCTAAACCATCATTCCTTTGTCTGGTTCCAAATGTGCTTGAGAAACAATGAAATTCATGACTCACGAAGTTGGCTTAGTGTATGAACTGAATTTTAAATGTAACTGCAATGCAGGTGTTCTAACTGTCTGTAATAATTCAATCAGAAGTATTTCTTCAGCTAATCCTTGGAATGTCTTGTGGATGCATGTTTAATATTGCTACGCTTCAATGTTTCGAGTGGAAACAGTATTAATATTATCTTATATTAGCTGGCAAACACGTTCAGTGACTTCCTTTAAAAAAAAGGGGTGAAAAAGAAAGGTGTAAGTCCTACCTCTTGCACAGCAACCCTGAAGTGTGATCACAGCATGAGGGTCAGGTGGACAAAGACAGATTTGGATGCACAGGCAGCATCTCGCAGATCAGAGGCTGAAACCTCAATCTGATTATGTTTAAGCAATTCATGAAGATGTGGAGAGAGGTACTAGATCTGTTTGCTCAGCCCCTGTGTGCTGAGGGGGGTGATGTTTCTCAATCTTTTAAGGGTGTGTATAGTCTGCGGAGCAGAGAGCTGTCTGTACCCTCCGTTATTCATCTCTCCCTATCACTTCCAGTGCCAGGCTATGTTCAAATAGGGTCATCTTTGTTTCAGTCTCTGTCATTTTTTAAAGATGAGAGACAGTGCATTCAGACACACTAGTCTATTAGTTTCTCTCCAAATCTGTTACTTTTATAAAGTGTCCATTTTGCAGCTGCAGCCCAAATATGAGATTCCTCAGGCACAAGCATAGCTGGTTGTGTTAGTCCCTACTCTTTAAACAAACTATTCTTTTTTTTTCATGCAGGACTTAATGAGACAGCTTTTAATGAGTTTATCTGCTTTATGATTTGTAATATCTCATAGCCCTATCAGAGAAGTCAAGTTCTTTGTAGGATTGCAGCCATCTCTAACATGACAAATCTGGGACTTCATTGTTACTTACATAATGCAAATAGAAATATGCACAAATATAGCTAGGGAGTGGCTGTGGATGTTCTCCAGAGGAGAAAAACTCAGCTAGCCAAGCCCTTACTGCTGCTATAGCTTTTCCTTTTTAATATAAAGAGGTGGTTCTGGGGGCAATCAGCAGAGTATATCAACTTCTTAAAAGCCTATGCCTTTAAAAAAAAAAGAGAGAGAGAGAAAAAAACATGCAGGATGTGTAATATTGGGTAAAGTAGTTTCAAAGAGAAGGTTCAGATTTTCTGGTAAGGTGTATCACAAAAAGTATCTGAGGAAATCAGTGTTGCAACACAGTGACAGTGTCCTTGATACCCACCAAATTCAAGAACCTTTCAGAGGGACAAAAATTAGGAGCCTAGGTTCCAGAGGATCCTTAGCCTGTCAGCTAGGTGGGATAGCTGCTTAGAGAGTGACAGAGTGATGGATATCTCACTGTGACATCTCCCCCTGAGAGATCTGTAAGACCTTGGTGTTTTTTTTTTCTGAGAAAACCCAGTATTTTGACACTCTTGTCTAAGATGACTAAAGCTGGTGGGAGACCTTGATGCTCTGTCTAATACACTGACATTTGTAATCCCACAGTGGGCACATCAGGTGTCAGTTGTGAATATTGAAGGAACTGAAGAAAAACACACTTGGTTGAAACTATTTTAACTTTATTTGCAGAAAACATGAATGACAACCAAAAAAAGGAGGTCTAGAAACACATGTTCTACTAATGTAGTTCACAAACACAGATATCTCCATACAACTTTCCTTTTTTAGGCAGGCAAGATATCTAAGTCTTAAAAACATGTGGCAGCAGGTTACAAAGCAGCAAATGGTTGCCCTACATTAATGTTCCCTTTTTTTTCCCCTCTCATAGTAGTAATAATTTCTGTGGCAGGCAAATAATATGATGACAACACTGATTTAAAGACATTAATATGATTCTTTTCCCTGCTGCTTTTGTAGTCATGAGCTTGGAGGAGCGTTGGATGAGCAGGCAAATAACAAACTGGGAAATAAAAGAAAACCTCCTAGAAAAGGAGCCTGTAAAAAAAAATTAAAAAAATAAAAAAAGTCAGAATCAGTGATTTTTCATGTTCTTCAGCTATTAAGATCCAGCACCTGGAGGGATATTATTCAGGTCTGTAGCAAGTGTGCTGCTGGCCTGCTCTTCCTTGGGTTTGCTGAGTCAGCAGCCTAAGGAGATTAACTGTGGAGTCAGCTTGAAGAGATTTCTGTGATGCAGAACCAAAGCTACATTAAAAGGAAGAGGGAAATGGAAGCAAAAGAACAAGAAAAGAATAAAAAACCCTCACATTTGTATCCCTGCTCTGTTAGCATTTGGTCTTTTATATCCCCTCCTGCCTCTCTCACCATGGCTTCTATTAAATAGTTTCTTCCCAACGTGTGAAATAAACTCTGCTGCTTCTCAAGGGTAGTTGTATGTCCTACAGCAAGAACTGGGGCCCTCCTGAGGATCAAGGAGCTGTGCTGTAAGTCTGTCTAAGGGACACAGTGCTTGTCCCAAGGGTTACCCACCACAAGGCCCTCCAGAGGAACTCTCCAGAGGTTGCCTATGCCATGGCCATAGGGTCAGGGAGTAGATGTAAGGCAGAGTGTACAGTCCTAAGGCTGCTTCCAGGGCTTCTTTTTCAAAGCAGTAGACATATGGGTGTCTATGTAATCAAAATCTTGAGGCCTGTTAAAAAGCACTGCCAACCATAAAGCCTAAGTGTTGCTATCATTGTCCCCAAGGGCACGGAACCCAACCCAACAAACCCCTCTTTGTTTTTCTGGGCAAGGGGTGAATAGCTCCAGGGTAGCTTGTGCTCATGCTCCTGAAAAGAAAATCCAGTTTCTCTCAGACCTTTTTTTTTTTCTCCTATGAGGAAATCACTTGGAAGTGAGGATTTGGGAGGTATGAGTCCACTTCTGTACTAAAATATAGTTATTTCTGTGATATATGTATTCCAGGCTATATAATGCTGGTTGGACCCAAAATGGAGATCAGCTCCTTCCTCAGGAATGGGACCTGCCTCTGTGCATATCAGACCTGACCTGTGCACCTACCTGATGTCAGGAAATATACTTAGGCCAATATTTAACTACCTAAATCTTGGATGTCTAGATTTTTACCTTTATTAACATATACTACTGATATTTCTAGTCTGTGGCAAGAGACAGACAACTCCAGCTATAGATCCAAGCCATCCCAAACCTCCCTAGTGCTCTCCTTACTGCAGGCTCATTAACAATTGGCTTAAGCTAGACTTCAGTGTCTTTAGTTTTTAGAAACCTCATTTTTGTTGTGCCCTATGTTACATTTTATGAATGTCATGTGGCAGATGAATGGATGACAGTACCTCACTGTTGCCCACGTGGTTGTCTTGAGTTATCAACACCTTGGGACTCATCTTCATAGGGTGGTTTGTAACGTTATCACAAATACTGTTTGCTGCCTTTTCTAGAATATATTTTTAAATTTGAGTGTCGTATGGGGGAGGGCAAATGCAAAATGATGCAAATCTAGCATTGTGTTTATATTAAAAAAAAAAACTAACAAAAAATGCATACCTTTAAATACTTAAAGGTCTTTAAAAAAATGACATCCATTTTAGAGCGAACAGGAAAAGTGCTTTTCTCACATAATAAGATTTTAACATTTACAACAATATTTTGTAGCACTTTGGACTTATTTTATCTATCCATTTTAAAGAATTTAATCTTTTCCAACCACTTTCCTTCTTTTTTAATACAAAATTTCTAAATAATTTGTACACTAAAAAGACTTACCCTATGGAAAGGCAGCACTTTGTAGTTCTCCTCCCCCTTTTCAAAAAGGAACAAATGAAAGCTTGCTTTTTTTATTCCTTATTAATACAGTTTAGACTGTAAACTTAATCAACATGTTGTTTCCTCAGGGAAAATAGTCTCAATGAATGTCTTTCAGCCAGATGTCATGTGTCACTTGGTGGGTTTAATGGTTTCCCAGCCTTTGTGTGTGCTCTGTGGCTCTGCTCACTCTTCCAGTATACTTTATGGATTGCAAAGTGATAAAGCTTTTTACTTTAACAACACTTTTATGTGATGTCCTCTTCTGTCAAACATTGCTCAGTGGGATTCTTTTGGAGTGCAAAATTCTTATTAATTCTCTAAGGGCTTTAGGCAGAAGAAGAAAACACTTCAGCTTCTCTCTTCTCTTCTCAAATGCTTTTGGTCCCACAATCTCCCTCTGACTCAGCATCTGTGGTCAAAGTTTGTTACCCAGGGGTTATTTAGGATAAATGTAGGCTGTTGATTTGGTTGTTTGAAGACTCCTAAGACAGTTTGTCAATAACTTGAGGTACTGGTATTTGCAGATTTGGGAAGGGAAAGTACAGAGGGGTTGGTTTGTTTGTATGTTAAATTATTCTTACCTGAAGATAGCTACACCTGAGCATGTTACATATTTTGGCATAAAACTGGTTTGGACATTTACTTTGGTTTTGTTCTTTGCTAAGGGCTTGCCAGATAACTGATAATGCAAGATGCATGTTGGGGAAGATTTGAGAAATGCTAAAGCTCAAGGCTATACATATATTAACAAATATATCATACATATATCACAAATATTAAAATGTTCTTTTTTCTTGCTGCCCCCTGGCTGAGCTGGTTTTAGTTATTATATCTCTGTTAGCCAGTTTTATCATCATTTGCTCCATTGTTTAAAAACATAACAAAATACATGACATGTTTGTGTTGTAATAGAAACTAAATCCTCATGCAATTACAGGCTAAGCTGGTCCATTTTAGTTCCTCTTCCAGCAAGGCAGATGTGCAAAATCTCAACCTTTTTGGCCATGGTGAATTGTCTATGTCTGATGTAAAGCAGAAACACCAGGGGAACAAACTCTGCTGATTTAAAATCACCCTTGAATCCCACTGCATATTTTTAGTCTAAAAGCTTTGATGTTGGAAATGATGAGGTTACTACTCATCCTGTAACTAACCCCTGGGCTTGGCACTGGGGAGGCCACAGCTTGAGGACTGGGTTCAGTTTTGGGCACCACAGTATAAGAAGGACATTGAGGGGCTGGAGCAGGTCCAGAGAAGGGCAATGAAGCTGGTGAAGGATCTGGGGAACGTGGCTTGTGAGGAGCCGAGGGAACTGGGGGGGTTTAGTCTGGCGAAGAGGAGGTTGAGGAGAGACATTATTGCTCTCTACAACTCCCTGAAAGGAGGTTGTAGTGAGACTGGTCTTGGTCTCTTCTCCCAAATAACTGATGCTAGGATGAGGGGAAATGGCCTCAAGTTGCACCAGGGGAGGTTTCCATTGGATGTTATCAAGAATTTCTTTACTGAAAGAGTAGTGAGGCCTTGGCCCAGGCTGCCCAGGGAGGTGGTGGAGTCACCATCCCTGGAGGGGTTCAAAAAATGTGTAGATGTGGCACTTGGGGACATGGTTTAATGGTAATGGCTGGGCTTGATGATCTCAGAGGTCTTTTCCAACCTTAATGATTCTATTATTTACTATAGTTCTAAGCATTCCCTGGCACACTCCATTGGCAGAGCAGCTCTGGGAGAGTCATGAATTTTGCACAGGCAGGCAACACCAGTGGGAATGGGCTGTAAGATGCTGAAGATCCTTTGACACCCTAAGGAAAGCAGACTAACATGATCACATGCCTGCATATGTATTTTTCTGTTCACCCAGGTCATCTTTCTCCTTAAATCCTAAAGGTTATGGGTGACCTCAGCTCAATTTGACGTAAGGATTCTCAGAAAAATTAATTTTCTAACATTTTTATATGAACCTTTAGGCAAACACACAGATTTTGTTGAATCCCTGTAGAAAAATGATGTTAACATAAGCTCAAGACTTGTTTGACAGTGAAGTATCCAAACAGGAGATCCTCTTGGAGACACTGCTCCATGTGATCATGGCTGAGGTGTGCTGGTTATGGAGCTCATCAGTTTTCTTCTATTAATGTTTAATTCTAACAGCTAATTCAGGTATCTGGAACTCGGGATCACTGATACTTAGAGAATTAACATAAGAAATGAGAGCTTGAAGATCAAATGCTTTTATTGCCCCAGGGTAGTGAATTGGAGCAATGCTACAGCTTCTTGTTTCTAAGTTCTCTGGGTCAATGAGACCTCTCTGGGTCAACGAGACTAGCTGTACTACCCTGTCTTTAAAAGGTGAGAAAAAGGTAAATCCACTTAATTCTAAGGTATGTTCCCAAGACAGATGTATGACCTATGAGAAGTTGGGTTAATCTCAGCACTGCACTAGGGAGAAGCACATTCTGGGGAGCTGCCTGGAGATCTGCCCAAGGTTAAGGAGCCCTGTGAGATCCTTGGCTTTCAGAAATTCTGAGTTTTATATCTTCAGCAAAGCTGGAAAAAAAGAAGATAAAAAGGAAAAGTTGGGTTCTGTATTCCATCTATTTTAAAGCTCAAACCATGCACAAAATCATCAGTCATATTCAGAGTGAAACACAAGATTATTTCATCAGTTCACTGTACTGAACTGATGATCAAGCATCCTCCTTCTTCTGCCTTTTCTCTCACAGTTCTTCATACATGACACAAAGATGGAAATTCAACTTCTTTTCTGGTTTGTATCCATGGCTGTTTCCTATATCTCTGTTAATGAAATCCAAAATAACACCTTGTGGATGACAATTAATGTTGAAGAGGCAGGGCACCTTGTACTGAGGTCAGCTCCCACTACGTGGACCTACTTACAAAGGGAGGTTTTAGGGTGTTGAGTGATGTGGAGTGGCAAACTTCCAGCTCTGTTCATGGCTTTGGGAAAAAAACAAACACCAGAGCTGCAGAAGCTGACAGAAGCCGTTGTAAAATAACACTGTTAAAACTGTGGAAGAATGAAATCCTCTTTAATGTACCAAAAAATAAAGGGAAAGTGGCAGGAATGTGTATGAATAACATTAGTCTACAGAAAATTGTCTTCAACACTGATTTTTTGCATTGTGAGGCAGCAGGTTTTATTCAGCATTTTTTTAATCATATGTGAAAACAAGAAATATATTTATCTGTTGCTAAATGTGCAGTGTAAAAACTCTGAACACAGACATCTTGAGGATCAAATAAATGACAGTTAATATATCTTGGAATTACCCAGAATAACCCATGACAGGCAATATAAAATCAGTTTCTCCAATTTTGTTTTCAAATCTTTTTTTTTTACCTGAAGCATGACAGCAATTTGCTCTCATGGCAGAGGAATTTTTTATCTTTCTCTCTTTATTAGGTTTTGGTCATACAGTATTTACATGTGTTCATGTTTTCTTCTGATAGCAAGAAAACTAAAACAGTCCAATATAGCTGGACTATTTTGGACTATTTCTGACCCTATATTTCTCCATGGAAAATGAAACCTTTTTTCCATTAACTTCAGACTAAATTAATATATTAATACATTTTAATATTATAATTTCAAGGGCTTCAGCATTCTTTTTAGGGGGGAAAAAAAAAGCTTCAGCTTCCTGTTATTTGTCATACTACAATTCGTAAGTGAAGAGGAAATTCTTTGCACATCTTTATCCCGTTGCACATACATGGTTGTAGGATGAGCAATAAGGGCCTGAACTCCCTGGGAAGTAAAAATAGTACACATGAGGTTTTCTGTACTTGAAAATGCATTAACAGAAGAGAAATGAACTTCTGGATAAGAGTAGGGAGCTGAAAGTGAAGCTGATGAGGTTAATAACTGGGAAATTGTGGCCACTTCAGGCATTCTTGTGGGGAAGCTCATCTGAACCTAAGCAACAACCTTTTCTGAGGTTTTTGGCTTGTGGAAAACAGCAATCAAGGGAAAGACACAGGCATGGACTCGTGGCTATCATGGAAAGCAATGCATGTTTTCTGAGGTCATGTCACATGTATTGTGTGGCTCTCACCAGCCACTACTCTTACCTATAGAGGCAAAATTTGGCTTGAGCTGTTTGGATGCATACTACAGATATATGGGAATCTGGGATGTCTGAAGACTTCAGAACCAGCTATCAGTGAGGCTATGAGGTAGTCATTGTCAGAGATGAGTTAGGATCTAGCATTTTCAAGCCCAAATACATAACATTAGGTTCTCTTAGCCAACATACAAGGACTCTATTCAATGAGATAAATAAATACCCGAGCAGAACCCTTACCTCTTTCTTCAGGATGTCAAATTATTGACACATCCACCCATTTAACAAATTAAGTTTGGGAAGGACAGCTTCAAGGTATTGAGCAGAACTTACTATCTTTAGTAGAGTAGTAATTAAACGGTAGTAACCATGTGTGCTTGGGTTTTAAAGCCTCCCCATTTTTATTTAATTTTTTTTTTGTGACACTGAAAAATTCTCTCATTTAAATGTGCAAAAGATTGTGAGTCTCAGCTGCAAATAGCACAGTTGAAGCAGAGAGCCCCTGTGCCACTGAGTTCTGCATCAAGGATACCCTTATACCTGCCCACTGAGGTAACTGGCTTCACAGTCTAGATGCCTGCTGCATTTTGTTAGAGCTGAGAACAACAGGAGATGGACCATGAGGGTAAGAAGAGGCATGTTGAAATTGTCTTTTTTTTCAGCAAGGTATCCCTTACCTGAGCAAATTTCTCTCTAGCAGTAGAGCAGAAAATGCTGGAGTGGAATCTGGGTCATGACAAGACTCTGAAAGTGAGACCTGTGGCTTATCTGTCGGGGTCTGAAATGCTTCCAAGTCCTGCTGGTTTATTTGGCATGAAGTCACCTTTTAAGGAGGAGATCTGCTCTTAGAAAAAGATCATCTCTATCACTGTATGTTGTCTCTCCTTAAATCAAACCAAACCCTGCAGTGATATGAGAGTAAAATACAAATTTGAGATAGGGAAAGCAATCTGGCATGGTGTTTGGTTGTTTTGTTTTCTTTCCTAGTAATTCTGCAAGGTTATTCTGTAACCTGTCATATTTCTGAACGTCTTTACACCTTCTTGAGGGGTTCAGCTAATGAAATCCAGTTTAGTCCCTGGTAGGATTTTCTAAGAGTGCTTCATGAGCAGTGTCTGTGTGATAAATTCATGGTTGTGTGCATTTCACTCTGCTAACAGAAGTGAGCAGAGGCTGACTCCCACCTATCTACCCACATGATTGTCTCACAGGTAGTTTCTGTGTAGCTTATCTGTCCTCAAGCCATGTGAAGCAAAGCATTTGGATAGGGAGTCATGCAGGGATAGGAATCCCATTTTTTGAAGGAGGTGGTAGCTTTCTAACACCATGGTTCATAAGAGGTTTGAGTTTATAATGGCAAAGTATTCTTGATATAGCAACTAGTAATGATATTAATACATAGAATTTAGGAAAGGGAAATAAAAAAAAGAGGAAAATTTGAGAAGGAGAAAGAGGAGCTGTATGTCTAATATACCATCTCTACTTTTAATTGCAATTAACTGCAATGTAATGTGGCTAACACAAGTGGCTCTGCTGCCACTTAGGCATGTGTTTCTCTTTTATGGCAGATATGAAAGCAATATATTTTTATTGTTCCTTTGAAATATCAGGAATTGGAAATAGAGGTCCAAAATTGTACTCCATCACGTGTTCACTGCTCAGTTCTTGAGCCAGGCACGTGTGAACTGCCTTTAAAACCTGAGGCATGATTCTGGGTCAGAGCTGCATCTTCTCAGGGTCTGAAAATACAGGTTATAGAGTTAGAGAGAACTGCCAAATCTCCCTTTATAAGTCATTTTTTTTGTCAATACACATTAGTTGAGAAGCTGCCTCTTTTATTTTAATGAGACAAATATTACAACAGGGAATGTGGCTTCTCACATTCAGTGGTGTTTAGGGCATCTTTCAACAGGTATCATTTTTAAGCTTACAAATGCCCAAGACAGAAATGTTGTGGCTAAATTACTATGAATCATAAACTATCAGATACCATCTGCTGCATCAGGGGAGGGAATTGTGTTGGTGGAACTGATCACCCCTTTGGCAATGGTTTCCCTGCCCAGAAGTTAGCTTTTCCCTGTCATGATACAAAGACATATAACTAGAGATTGTTTTCTAAGAATTGCATTTAAATGTTGCTGTTCAAGAGCTCTTGCCAGATATTGATTTCTGGTTGAAAGAGACCTTCAAGATCATCAAGTCCAACCATTAACCCAGCACTGCCAGGTCATCACTAACCCATGTCCCTCAGCACCATATCTACATGGCTTTTAAATCCCTCCAGGGATGGGGACTCCACCACTGCCCTGGACGACCTGTTCCAGGGCTTGACAACCCTTTGGGGGAAAAATGTTTTCTTAATATCCAACCTAAGACTCCCCTAGCACAACTTGAAGCCATTTCCTCTTGTCTTATTGCTTGCTACGTGGGAAAACAGACCAACCCCCACCTTGCTACAACCTCCTTTCAGGGAGCTGTGAAGAACACTTGTAAAATCTGGGGTGCTTAAGGTGGAAAACCAATGCACAGCTAACAGTTTCCAAGAAGTAGGTTGGGAATGGGATTCATTAGTGAGATAACTGCAGCTGCACAAGTCGTCTTTGTTAGCAGCAAGAAACACAACACTGACACTACCAGTCTCTCTCCATATCATGTTTTTCATCCAGATAATTGAGAACATAAATACTGACCAACACTGAGTGTCCAAAACATGAGCTGGCTGTGGGAGGAGTGTCTGCTGATGCTTCTCAGCAGCACAGCATTGATGCAGCCCTAAATACAGAGATAAAGAACCCATCAGTAGGTAGACAATCATGAGAATAGGAACCTGATTTTATTAGATCTCCTAATAAAAGTTGCATTAGTATCACTGTTGTTCAAACCTAGACTGAATGATTACAGTGGTTAATGACTTTATACAGGAAAATGTTGGAATTTTCTGTTGTGTGGGAAGCTCTGTTGTCTCAATATCATTTGTCATCCTGCAGGAATATCTTCACATATCTGTGATATAACCCAAGGACAACCAAAGCTAATCTTAAATGCCTTTTAAGACAACTCTTCTTTGATAATTTGTTGTTGTTGATGATGTTCTTTCTGTGTATGGCCTCACTGATCATCAGTAGGAATTTCTACATTGCTTCTCTTCCTTTCCAATCCTCTCTCCTGAGCTCCACTCTCTCATCTGACTGTCTTGGTGCTGCAGCCACATTCAGTCTGCTCCCTTCTTTCCTTGATGAATACTCACTTTATTCACCTCCTTGAGTTTTTACAGAGAAATTGTGGCAAAACCCTCCAGAGACAGGAAGGAGAAAGAAAGGTTTGTTGAGAAAGCTACTCTGAGCAGAGTCTTTTGTGCAAAGGTTTGATTCCTTGTGGGATTTGAGTGGGTTGTTTTTTTTTTTTGATTGCTGGCTTTTTTTTCCCCTTCCACTTTGGCACGATATCTAAACCAATGTCTCCAAGCAGTGAAAGGAGAAGGGGGGAAATTGAGAAGGAGCTTGAACACTTCTCATTAGTGTTGTTGTAATGAGCTCCTTTGCCTCTGTTCTTTGGTATTCTCCCCACTTCCAGAGCCCCTTTGGCAAACACCAGAGAGCTGTAGCACCATGCACTTGCTGGAGCTGCCTGTGGGGAAGAGTGAAAGGGAGGAATGTCTGTGATAGTTGAGGGCAAATAGCTTTAATTTAATTAGTAGATTAATTAAAGCTTTCTCCCTTGGGTTAAGGTATGGAGAAAGTGTTTCTGCAGCCTCTTGTTCATCATGGATTTCTGCTCCAAGTGTGACTCAGATGGGGCTTCTATTGAACTTGCTGGGAGCCTGCACAAAACAAATTTCCTTTCTAAGATCTTCTCTCTTCAGAGTTTTGTTTAAATGTAACGAAGTATAAATGGGCAAATAATAATGACTAATAACAAGAACTTGCCTTGCAAGTGAATGTGGCACTCGACAGCACGACAGGACAAACACAGAACTCCTAAAAGCTTCTCTGTTTCCCAATGACCCCACAGTGAGAAGTCTCATATTAGCAAAGATTCCCTCAGCTTTCACTCTGTGAAACTCACCAAGAGTATTCTAGTGTGATAAAGCACTCAAGGCTGCTTGGTAACCTTGACTTTGTACACTTTACATAGACTCTGAGGAAAGCAGGTTAGGGTCAACAAGATGATAGCCAGGAGATACAGGGAAGCAATCATCCACCTTTACTCAGCACTTGCTGGACCACTTCTATAATATTACATCCAGTTTTAGGCTCCTCAATCTATTAAAGATGCCAGTCAACTTTAGCAAGTTCAGAGGAGGGACACCAAGGTAGCCTGGGAGGGAAGGATGAGGAAAATGGGCTTGTTTAGCTGGGGGAAGGAGAGAAGCTTTTGGGATAACCTAGTAGCAGCCTTAGAGTATCTATGAAGAGATAATAAAAAAAAAAGTCAGACATCATGGTGCAGGAGGACAACAGACTTTGGGCATGAGTTGAAACAAGGGAGGTTCATAGTAAAGAAAGGTCTTTTTATTCTGTGGCTGGGTGTGCATTGGAATAAGTTGCACAGAGGTTGTGTAGTCTCCATTCTTGGAGTTTTCCAAAGCCCAGATAGAAGCAGCCCTGGGAAACCCTGTGTGATCCCATTGATGACCCTGCTTGGAGTGAGAGGTTATGCTGAAAACTTCTGGAGACCCTCCTCCTCTCTGAATTATCCTGTGATTCCATGACTCTGTCTGAAAGACACATCACAGACAGTTGCCATGGCCTCGCAGCCACCAGAGACAAGGATGTCTAGGTGAAGGCAAAGATGTATGAAAGTTTGAAGCTTTAAATGTAACATCTGTAGATCAGAGAAAGAAGGTTAGAGCAGCTTTAGGCTATCTTTTATATCCTCTCTGTTTTGGGTTGCTCTGATACCTGATACAGCCTTCCAGGGCTATATTAAATAGTGGGCATTCCTCTATTACCACTGCTGCCTGAGGAATGAAAAAGAGGTGAGACTTTCCCCAAAATCCTCTGGAGAAAAGAGCAGAGGGGCACAAGCCTTTCTGTCTGCTACTATTTTTCTCAGAAAAGGAAACTAAAGACAATGGTCAGGGACCTTCTCAGGGATTGTCTGGAAGCAAGATAACCCCCTACTCAGAGTTTAGGTGGGAACTTTCAGGCTTCAGAGTAGACCAGCCCTTTTACCAAGACAGAGGATGAATTTAACAGAGAAAATCTCAGATGAACAAGTGGAATCATTGTCACCTATAAATTTGCCCCACTGGATCAGCAGTTCCTCAGATTAGATGAAAAGTGTGTCCTAAATAAATCAGAAACTTTATAAAAGAGTTCCTCTTTCAGTTCCCTCACTGCAGGGATTCAGATTCAGCTGAACACCATATCCCAGATTTCTGTAGATATAAATCCTCATATCTCAGTCAGACACAACATGTAGAAAAGGTAGATCCTGCCCTCTCACTTCCATTCTGGTCATTTCTATGTATTGATCAACCTGAACTGTTGTGCCAAATCTGCACAAAACGGTTACCTGAGGCTTGAGCAATCTGACCACAGAGCTCAGAGGAAAAAAAATATTATTTATCCTCCTTTGCCAATCATAAATTCCACTAGTTCATATATGTATTACTTGCCTGCACCCCCTGTTCAGTGAATTTCTGCTTGCTGAAGCAGTCATGTATGGAAGTTTGGCTAGATCTTGCACCTACTCTGGGTTGCTGTCTTGCCAATGGCTTTGCCATGTCCAAGGACTTCCATACCACAGCCTGTGTCAGGATCTGGAGAGTGTCCTTGGAAACAATAGTCAGTGCTCTCTGCAAGCCCTGCACCACTGATGTCCTCCAGAGAGGCCACAAACCCACTTTTATTCCATGCTAAAAGCTCTCAGAGGCGTGAGAATCTTCCCATGAAGTTTCAGTGAGCTTTGAAGGGAAGTAGACCCTGGTTTGGACAGTTAAATTCTGTTGCTTTTGGGTAGTTCTGAAAGTAAGTGAGAATTGCAATGTTGGCAGGAAATTGTCAGCTTTTCAGGCCTAGGCTGACCTTGGAGGAAAGAAAAAGGAAGACATCTAACACGTGTCATTGAGAGTTACACTTCTAGAGTTTTATCTTCGAAGGAGAAAGTCTCAGAAGCAATGGCAAAAAGCCATTTTCCATCATACAATCAGCCATCAGCAAGGGCTGTTGAACCATGAGTTTCCTCTCAAGCATATTATGTCTAGTAAGATTTTGAAACACTTTTCCAGTGAGTGGTTCCATCCTCTCAGTACAAGGCTTCAGGAGACATCACTTGGTATCTCCTGCTATTAGAGATAGGATAAAAGTATATTTGATTTAACTGAAGATATCAGTTCCTGTGGAAGTCATCAGCTCTACTGAGAAAGCCTCACTGTGCTCAAGGAGAGGTTTTTCAGCTGATCCCCAGGATAAAAAGCCAGCTAAGGCAAACTGAGAAATAGCTTTACCCCATGTTGCAGAACACATCTTTGGAAGATACCCCTTCAGGAGGTATCCACCGAGTGAAGGGAACAATTGATGATGTTGCTCCTGGTTTGTCCAGTTGAATCATTGCTTGATAAGAGCAGAGATTAAATCTAGTGATGTTGTTTTCATGACCAAGACAGCTTCTTGCAGCAGTGCTCACACAATAATGCATCATTTTTTTAAGCTAAATTTTTAAAACTGAAAGTTATAACAGAATTAGTAAAAAAATGTAGTTCAGTATGAAGTGAGTGATCTAATATGCCTAGTGGATTAAATTCATCTCTTGAATTACTTTAGAGACAATACTTAGACAGAAGGTGGATCAGACTCTATTTCATCTCTGTGTTGATGTGAAACGAGGCACTTTATGAAGAGTTTTGTTGTTTCTTTGCTTTTTCTGATCTGCATTCTTCACCTTATGGTCATAGTGCCTAAACTGAGAAATCCTGAATGGAATGAAAATATTCACTCTTTAAAAATAAAAAGAAAATCAGGACTTTACAGCTCTGATCTGCATTCTTCACCTTATGGTCATAGTGCCTAATCTGAGAAATCCTGAATGGAATGAAAATATTCACTCTCTAAAAATAAAATCAGGACTTTACAGCCATGATACAGAAATGCAGAAGAGGAAAAAACATCTAATGATACTGAATTGTTGTATTTGACCATGTCTTTGCAGAAATGAAAATTCCAAGCAAATTACACAGTTCACTGTCACATCTTTACTATGACTTCAAAGCATATTGTCTGATCCTGCAGTTTCTTGAGAGTACTGGTGTCTTCTCTCACTTCTGTAAATCCACCGAGTCAACTTGTGCAGTGAAATCACATTTTAAAGCAATTGTGAATATTCTTACAGAGAGTGAAATAAGCAGAACAGTATTTTTTGGATAACTGAACATAGTCAAACACAGTTCACGTTTCTTGGCTAGACTGCTCTGCACTGTTGCACCACAGGATGATTAATTTGTAGAACACTGAGACTTCTTTCAGTACCCAGCTTTGATGCCTTAAAAATTTTCCAAATCCCTCCACCCACCCACCTCTTGTCTGCTCAAATCTTTATCAGTGCCTATGAATGTGGCACAAGGATAATGCCCCATTCACAGAAAATGTTCTGGATTTCCTCTGAGAAGACCTGTAGCCACTTGATATAACTGAGGAAATGATTCAAGTGCCCTTAGAGACACCCTTGTCCAAAATATCCTGATGAAGGGCAAACATAAAAGCCCATGCAAGCATCAGCAACTGGAAGTCAGGTGAGATAACCCAAGGCACATCAAGTGGTCTAGACATCTGTGCTTAGACCTCTGACCTGCTCACTTTGGGGGTAGCTTATGTTAGTGGCATACACACAGTGCATAGGTCAGGAAACCCACCTAAGCAGGATGCTTAGTTTAAGTTCATACCCTTTGTTCCTCAGTACAAGTGGTCAGGAAGCATCACCTTGACTTGTTGCTTTTCCAGTATAGAAATCCTGGGGAAAGGAAGAAGTTGCTCTCAAAGTTACCTTCATCTTTCTTGCTCCCAGTGTTTGATATATTGGAACAAAAGAAAGAAAACTTATTTAAATTTCTTGAACAATCTGTCAACACATTTATTTCCAAGAACAGGGAAGTGAGTGGTCCTCTTCTGACCTGCACGTTTCCTCCCACGTGGTTCCTTCCCTGAAGTGTTTTTATGTTTGAGCAATGCCTTCCTTAAACACATGACTCTAAAATTTGCTAATCTGATTTACACATATAGCTAGAGCAGGTCTGGAAGCAGCACAGATGTGTCCACCTGGCTCTCTGCTCAGGTTTGTGTACTAGCAACAGCTTTCTTAACAGAATAGTTCACAGTAAAACAGCACCCTGAGAATGTGTGAGAGAATAAATGTAGGTTGTAATATAATCCTAGAATTCTTTTTTTGGAAGAGACCTTTCAGATCATCAAGTCCAACCATTAGGCCAGCACTGCCAGGTCACCACTAAGCCATGTCCCTCAGTGCCACATCTCTATGTCTTTTAAATCCCTCCAGGGATGAGGACTCCACCACTGCCCTGGACAGGCTGTTTCAAGTCTTGACAACCCTTTTGGGAAAGAAACTTTTCTTAATAACCAACCTAATCCTCCCCTGATGCAACCTGAGGCCATTTCCTTTTGTCTTACTGCTTGTTCCTTGGAAGAAGAGCCTGACCCCCACCTGGCTCCAGGCTCCTGTCAGGAGCTGTGGAGAGCCAGAAGGTCTCCCCTGAGCCTCCTTTGCTCCAGGCTCAGCACCCCCAGGTCCCTCAGCCACTCTCCATAAGACCTGTGTTCTAAGAACTAAAGTTCATAAGAACTAAACTGCCGTTGATTGGTTTTGTTGTGTTTGTATCCATCCAAATACACGTCTACTCAAAACCCATGTGACTCAAACTCCTTCACTCCATCGAGGGTAATATTTTTTATTTAAAAAGAGTTTAAATTCATGCACTGACGACTTGGTTTCTTGAGTTTTCTAATACGTGTCAAAACATCCTTTAACTGTGTGTATCAGTGACATCTTCTGGGAAACAGAAACCAGACTGTCTCTGCTGAACTCAGGAAATTACAGGTGTCCTTGAGGCAAAAGAAATGAGATCAGGAGGCCATGAAGTTCAAGCTCACTCTTCCATCTGAATTGTGCCCTGCTGTTCAGTTGTTGAAGGCTGACTCGATAGATTAAAGGCTTTACCAGGGCATAGTTAATGGAGAACCATGAAACGTGCACCTTTTCATGAAGACATAACATTAAAGCTTCCTGAAATACATTAGCAGAGATGACAGGCAGCTTCTATTCTCTCCTGTGGCACTGAGGTTAACATTTCTTCCTTTTCTTTGCTTGCTGTCTCAGTTTCTGTGTTCCCCAATTATTATTATTATTATTTTTAATCTGTTGATGAAGAGTGCTACAAAATAGCATAAATATGGTTATGAGAAGTCTCAAAAATTTTCTGTAGTAGTGAAAGCTTAAGGAATGCTACTGGGCCAGGTGAAGCACCTCTCTTTAATTCTTTCTCTGTACCTCTGCATTTCAAATACCTCCTGAGCCAGACTTACTTGGATACAGCAACCAACTTTAGTTAGTTTAGTCAGACACATCTGATTAGATGGGCCTGCCTGCAAGAAAAACTATTAAATCTGAGCTTTTAACCTTAGGTTTTCTTCCTAATTAATCAAGTCCTGACTTTAATTAACCTGTACTAGAGAAAGTTCCAAAAATACAAAAGATAAATCACACTCTTTTGTGCTTTCGTTATAGATGGAATCTAAACATTCTTCTCAAAGGTCTGTGGTTACCCCACTGGACATCAAAATCTGGGCAGGGTTGGTTTCTTATTGTTTAGCATCCTTTGATGGACTTTGCATAAATGCATTTTGAAGTCCTGTAACATTTATCATCCACTATATCAAGCTGAAAAGAGTTCTGCAGGTTAATTAGAGTATAAAGAAACATTTTTGTTTATTCATATCCTGCTTGCATAGACAATGTATAGTAAGTATATTAGTATTACTACTACTAAATGACAGCTTTTCTAATCTTTTTCTAATCTTTTCAAAACATTCTAAGAACTTGAATACCACCCAATGCAACTTTCCCAATCTTTGGTAAGGTTTAGGTGATGATGTAGCAAAAAAACTTATGTTCTTGGGAGATCCTAGAGATCTGTCCCAATATCTGTTTTCCAGGCCCTTGGAATAGAACAGAGTTTGTTTTGAAGATAAAGAAATCTAATATGGTTTTGCCTGGGGTATCCCATGAGGCAAATAGCTGAAATTTATTACTGGGATCTTGGAGATGGAACTTTGTGGTATTATCAGTGCCTACAAATGGTGAATAAAGCTCTCCAGTAAAAGTTCATTAAGAAACCATCTCTGCCTTTGAAATAGGGGTGCTGGCTTATAACTGTTAAAAGGTCAAAAGTGTGCAAGTAGCTCCATACCCCCCAAGCACACACAAAAGCATAACACAAGTCCCACCAAATCAGGTCTCCCTGTGCCTTGAGTTTTATTATAAGCATGTATTGAGTGTTTGGTGACAGTAGTGACCCAAACTGTTCCCTCCATTCCCTCCCTTGGGATGTGAAGGAAATAAAACAGAGCTGTGTAGGTGGAGCTCCAAACTAAACTGAAGTAGATTGAATTTAGGCATTGTTTTTCCTGTTTGACCTGTTTGCTTCTTCCTTCTTGGCAGCTAAGGGAAAATAGACCACTTCCTCTGTAGGTTTCCATCGTTAAGAGTGAAGGAAATGGGATGGGAAATATGAAGGAGAAAAATTGCTTCAGTGAACCAGGGTGAACTTTCCCACCTTCAACCCATACACTGATTTTCACAGTGCTTTCCACAGAGTGGGACTTGAACCTTAGCAGTGCCCCTATAAAATGATCTAATGAAATTTAAGATTGCATTGCCCTTGAACTGATATCTCCTGGCCACTGTCTGCAACAGCAATGAAAGCTTCTATTGATTTCTGGGACTGGGTCACATTCTTAGTTTATTGCTGCTTTGGAACTGCCTGCATTCTCTTGGCCACAATGTTCCTTGTATTAATTAATTAAACTTTTTTTTCCCCTCATCTTCCCCCAACACCCCCTTTTTTCTTTTTTCCCCCCTTTCTAGTGTGCTGCTTTAGAGCCCTAAAGATAGGAAAAAAAATAAAAGGAAAAGAAAAAAAAATATTTAGAATATTTAGATCAAATCATCTCAGTTTAATTGGCATTCCATTCTCTTTTGGCAGGAAAGTTGCCTTGTATTCACTGGGAAGAAAAGGAGAAGGAAACATTAAGGAGGGGATAGGGATGAAAGACTGAGAGAAAAAGCTTTTAATTTAGTTTTGGGCCCTGAGTGAGGTTAATGAACTGTGCAAGGCTCATAAGAAACTGGTAGAAGATCAAATTGAGCTTCGATTGATTTCTGATTCCTTAAACTGTTTCTTCATTAGAGGTATATTTGCTTCAGCCTTGTATGAGGAAGGAGTACAATAAAGTGAAGCAAACACGTTAGAAATCACAGGTGGACAGGGACAGCCCAGCGTGGGGCACGAGGGGTTGAGATCATGAGAGAATCTGGCCATGAAGGTACATCCTGTGGGTGCCCATGTACCCAAGAATGGGGCCACAGAATTATGTTGAAACAACCAGTGTGTGGATCAGGCTGCCAAGATTGGAGTGCCTCAGGTGGACTTGGACTGGCAGCATAAGGGTGAATTATTTGTAGCTCAGTGGGCCCATGATACCTCAGGCCACCAAGGGAGAGAAGCAACATGCAGATGGGCTCGAGACCCAGGGGTGGATTTGACCATGGACACTACTGCAGAGGTCATCCATGAATGTGAGACATGAGACATCAAGCAAGCCAAGAGGTTAAAGCCCCAGTGTTTTGGAGGATGATGGCTGAGATATAAACATGGAGAGGCCTCGTGGGGGGGGAGGGAAGGCCCGGGCAGGTTGCCTACATCACCCTGCCACAGACCCACCAAGGCCAGCACTGTGTCCTTACAGTGGTGGAAGCAACCACTGGGTGGATGGAAACCTCCCCAGTGCCCCATGGCACCGCCCAGAACACCATCCTGGGCCTGGAAAAACAAGTCTTGTGGTGACAGCACCCCAGAGAGAATCAAGTCAGACAATGGGACTCACTTCCATCAGCACAAGTCCAATGTGTGGCCCAGGGGGATTTAATTCTGGGGGAGAACAGCCAGGGAATTAAATTGTGTGTTGTTAATTGGTAAATAACCTCTGGGCCCGGCTCCTGCCTGGGGCTAAACCACCACAACAGTTTTCTCTCCTCTTCTAAGGATGTTTTTATTACTTTTTGGAATGAGACCTCAAAATTTATTGATGTTTCATCTTCAACTCATGAGCTTTTATAAGTTTGTAACTGTTCTTTCTTCACATTTTTTTTTTCTCCTACATTTCAGGTTACAGCAACCCATTCCAACTGCATCATCAAAAAGGAGCAAGAGACTTGTCTGGAGAAGATCCGGAGGGCAGCTGCCCTCAACCCTCTCAATGATTCTTCTCCAGGTGAGCTGCAGCTTGGCCCAGCCCATGTACATTGAGCTGATGGTTTCTGAGCATTTCCTCTCATGCCTGCAGGGGTTTTCAGCAATGTCAGTGCCAACATTTTACGGTAAGAGGTGCAGTCCCTGCAGCTGAATGAGCTTAGAGAGACATTAGAAGGACAAAAAATCAATCAACGGGGATGCACCCAAACAACTGCTGGTTATTATCAGAGGTCAGGAATTTGCTTCTGTACTTTTGGTGTATGCCTGGAAAGCTCTTGGTGGTGTTTATGCCTTCTGCTCGTGCAGGTGGCAATGGTTACTGGGGTCTGGGTGAAAGTGCATCATTGGTCTGTTCTGTAACAGCTCGTTCCTCCTCATCAGCTCCGTGTTTATTTGTGCCTCTCTCTCACATGATCTGAAGAACTTTGCAGGGATTAACATTGTGATGACCCTAATGTTGATGAAGACTGCTTGTGCTATTGCTGAGATAAGAAACTGAGGCAGAAAGCAAAGAAGACATTAATAGTTTAATATCCTGTCTGATTTCCCCCTGACTTCAGCGGGAGCTGCCTATGGCCAGCACCAAAGAGAGAAGGGCAAAGAATGACAAAGAAACTAATTGGAAATCAGAGTCTATTTTCTGAGTCCTGTCCAAACTGCTTCTCCTGTGACTAGAATTGGTAAAGCTGCAGAGAAAAGCAGATAAAATGCATTGTGTGTGTGATAAAAGAGGGGAGTTTTCTCTCCCCTTTTCCTCACCACGTATTTTAACCCAGAAGCAAGGGAGGGCAGGATGGAAATATCTGTGTCACCAGAGTATCCTGGGAAGCAAAGCATTTCTGCATTTTAGCTGCTAGCATTTTTTACATCACTGTCTTGCTATTCATCTCGTACTGTCCTGGTTTCAGCTGGGGTAGAGCTGATTTTTCTTCATAGTATCCAATGTAGGGTGTGTGAGAAAATTGTTGATAACAAACTGATGGTTGAGTTGTTGCTAAGCAGTATTTCTGCTCACTCAAGGACTTTGCAGCTTCTCACACCCTGCCAGTGAGAAGTCTGGAAGGGCACAAGAAGTTGAGAGGGGACAGAGCCAGGACAGCTGACCCCAGCTGGCCAAAGGGATATTCCATACCATGGGGTATCATGCCCAGTGTATGAACTGGAGGAGTTGGCTGGGAGGGGCAGATCAGCCAGCAGTGGGTGAGAAGTTGCATTCTGCATCATTTGCCTTTTCTTGGATTTTATTCCACTCCCTCTTTATCTTCCTTTTCATTACAATTATTATTATTATATTTTTTTTATTTCAATTACTAAACTGTTCTTATCTCAACCCATGAGTTTTACTTGTTTTCAAATCTCCCTATCCCATTGTGGGGACTGAACCCCATCTCTGAGCTGGGATTAAACCATGACACATACATAATCTCATTTTTTGTGCTGCTTCCCAGTTCTCAGCAAATGAACCGTGTGGTTTGGTGGGGTTGAGGAAAGCGTTTACTTCAGGGAGTTCATTTCAGCCCCAGGGATGTGTTTTTGAGATCCTCTTTGTGCATTACAGGAGGTCTTCCCAGTTCTTCCCTGGTCCAGAAGTGGCATGAGGAGGAACAGAAGGGAAAAAAACCCTTTTTCTCCTCCCCTTCTCCCAGAATGATGTCAGAAGATGACCATGAGCCCTACCTCTTATCAGAGAATGGCTGGTTTTTAGATTCATAGATTTTCCCAGGTCAAAGGAGAGCATTTCACCAGCTTTTTTGTTCTTTATCACTGAAACACAGAATAACCCTGGTATCTGGGGGACTGCTCAGACAGAACTCCTCCCTCCAGCCTCTTCCAAATTCAGAGAGCACAGCTCAGTGATAGAGGAGGTCCAGAGCCATTGGAAAGGCTTTTGCATCTCAATGTGATTAAAATGGATCACCCACTCAGGCAGGCAGGGACTGAATCCTTTCAAGCACTAGGAAGTAGAACCCAGCTGCTCTTTATTCTGTTCCCCCAGTACTTTTTGACTGAATCACTGTAGAGAAGATTTTCCCAGGCTCATTGTGCATCTTTTAGATGTTTATCACATCCTGTGGCAACAAGTTCCACAGTTTACATGGTTTTGGGTAAAGTAGCTACATCTCCTCAGAGACATTCATTTTCCAGTGAAGAATTCTGCCCTGTTTCTTCTCTGAAACCCATTTCATTCTGTGAATCCTGTTTGTTGCCCTTTCTTTCTACATTTTTAAAATTATTGTAGACATGTTTTACATATATTTAATTTCACCTCTGGGACTACAGTGTTTCTCTCTATCCCCTTTCAGTCCTGGCTTTCCAGACTCACTTTTTATTACATGATAAATATTTCAAGCCAAATCTTGCCATTTTCATTCCCAACAGAGCCAAATCTCCATCGTTAAAGGATGGGACATCAACAGAAATAAGTTTCACAACTTCCACTCTGTGCATTACTCATCAAGGCTGAACCTGACTTTTTGGTTATCAAGCACTGTTTGAAGTTTCACTACAAGACTCCCTGAAGAAGTGGGAACTGCCCATAAATTAAGCAGTCATATGTGCAGTGTGTGGGTTCTGTTCAATTTTCACGTGCTGCAGATAAACTATTTCTCACTTGGGAGAAGTGAATATCCCCCAAGATTTGTTTTTTGCTATTCATCTGTAGTAGTAAGACTCACAAATGATGGTAGGTAGTAGGGAAATATGTTATTAGCTTGTTTCCTTCAAAGAGAGAGGAAGGTAGGAAATAACTTCCTTACTTGTCAGAGACAGCTGAAAGAAAGAAGAAATCCCTCTGGCTGGTGAGTAAACTTATGTTTATTCAAGAGCAAGGAGAAGCACAGAACTGCCCCTTCCTACTGACTGCTCTGCGTGCAAATATCCATAGAACAACACAATATATACATTTTCTGAGGATTTGCTTCTTCTCAGAGGGGCTGCAGGGTATAAAATGGGATTCTGAGCTCTTAGAGAGTCTTCAGAGACTTGGTTACGTGTTCAAGTTATTGTGGCTTTAAAAAAAATCCACCAATTCAGCTGAACTACAGGAATGTCTGTAAACAAGGTAGCTCCACAATTGTCTTGCAGGTGACATAAAGCCAAATGATCACATATAAAACTTGAATCTGGGATATGAAGAGTCTTTGTGATTTGTATTTCTGCAGTATCTAGAACAATAATGTTAGAGATCATGAATCTTACTCCAAGGTGTCCACATGGTGCAAAAAATAATACAGGTCATAATGGGTTCTCTGTTCCTGCTTGGGGACCTTGTCTTCTGCACTGATATTCCTCCTGCTTTTCCTACTGCATGGAAAGCAGTGCACTTTGAAATCAAAAGAGGAAGAACATCTTATGGGTTCCTACAATTCCAGCAATTCCACTCTCCTGCCTTTGCTTTACCCCCTTGCTGTGTTCAGCATCTGTGAGCACAGACATAAACTAAATGGTTCCCCAGAGCTCCTCTGGGTGAAGTCCAACACAAACACAGTGTTGATGCTGCAACTGCAACCACAGGTCTTGAAGTGCAAGGCTGGCACTGTATTATGGAAAGCATCCAGCCCTGACTTGTCAGGGCTCTGATATTTCCCCCTTCCACCCCTCCTCACCTCCCACCCCACCACCACCACCTCTCACACCCAGATGTTATGCTCATTGCTGTTTTATTCTTCACAGTGTTATTTTCTCTCCTGATGTAGTGCAATGCCTATAAAGTTTCAGAGACTATGACTGCCTTGAAATTTTCTGTTTATTTTCCATGAGTTTTATGATGGCTTCTTCCTCTTAAATGCTTTAAATTCTTTAAGAGCCTTTATAAGAAAAAAAATAAGTGCTGACCTTTTGTGTCCATCTCTTTTCAACCATCACCTACAGCCTGAAAGAAAAAGAGAATTTGAAGGAAGTGAAATCTCAGCAGGACCCAGAATCTGACTCCTTCACTCTGGAGAGCGAATTAAAGTGATAAAGGGAAATAATGAAAGCCAAAGGCAGAAAAGAAAGGAAGGAGGGGAGTGATTACTTCATACTCAACTTCTCCAGGCAATGGAGCCAAGTTATTTCTTACATCAGTGTTTTCAACCTCCCTTGTATGAGTTTTTGTCACTTTTCTAATGTAGAGCTGCCCCAGTTCCTTCTGGACCCTCTTCTAGCTGTTAGCAGGCCTGAAGGGACTTTATTCCAGATAAGAATTGGCAAAGCTCACTGCTAATCCATGAGCAACCTTTTTCAACATTATTTTTTCCCATCCAGACTCTGCTAACCTGTTCCCAACCCTGGGGCTAGGAAAGAAGGGCACAGGAGTTACTCAGATGCTTAATGCCAGTTTCCTGGGTCATGGACACTTAGCATGGGATTCATCTAATTAAAAGCTGATACCTATGAATGCATCTACACTACAAATGAGCAAGTCATCTCTTTTTTTAGCTCTGGATATCTAATAAGTAGAGCCTGAGGCATAATTCATTTCATGCTCAAGGTAGATTAGATGATGCTTTTTTCTCTATAGGTGTAATGGAAGTAAGGGTGACCATCTCACTTATAAATATTTACACTGTAGATGTCTACATTTTATCAGACAAGTCCTACCTTCAGCATCTGGCTCTTTTATACTGACTAGGTCATGCTAGAGATCTGAATTACCCCAAAAAATCTGGACTGTGATGTTTACCATGGGACGTTTTGATACGTAGGTGTCTTCTTCATGGTATTCTTCATGATATCATGATATGAGTAGTGAATCTACTTAGATTTGTGTGAGCAAGTTTTGCAATCAATGCTTCCTTGCATGGTGACCTCAAAAGACAGGCAGGTGCTCAGCAGCCTGCACATTCACTTCCCACATGCATGCACTGACAAAGACAATCTCTTAGATGTCTTCTGCTTCCTGGGCTTCTAGCTCACCTAGTTTTAACTCCAAGGGCCATACACAGTTGTCTGGCTTGATCTGGGACCTACTGACCAGTTGTATCTGATACTATGCGTGGTGGCACAGGATCACAGACAGGAGATACACACAGAAATACACACAGAAATCCTGTGTTGGAAAAGCCCTGCTGATGAAGTGTAGGAAATTTCTCCAGATGTAGATAAGCAGAGTAGACTTTTCCTAGCCTCTTACCTGCCTTGCTTTCTGCTGTTGATATTCCAGACTTGTGACCTGAATGTGTCTCCCTATCAATGCTGGGGGAGTTCCTTGAGCAATCTGCAGATTATGCCCCAGGATTTAACACTTATAATGCCTAAAATGCACCAATCTGGAGTGAGCCAAGGTATGATAATAGTGAGCACAGTGCAAGAGTTTGAATAGAAACAGAAGTGATGAGGACTCGTCGGTGATATTGTGGTTCATGATTCAATGTCAATTTAATCTTTAAGGTGTAGTGTTTGGTTATCTAGGCCCACTCTTCCTGTCCTTTCTCTGAAAAATGTTGAAGGACAGTAGCATTGCAAGGCAAGTAAAAAAAAATCCAATGAAATAAGTACTTGCAGGTATTCCATGCCTATAATGATCTTTCAGAGATCCTATTAGCAAGTTACCCTGTGAATCAACAGAAAAGAAGCTGATAAGGGTTCCAAGGGGGTGGGAGGTGGTAATTAGAAGGTACTGGTGATGCAAGGAGAGAGTAGATTCTGAAAAGTGTATCCATCTTCATATGACAGAGCAGGTGGTTTTTAGTTTTAGGTTTTTATTTGGCTTCTCATCACCTCCCTGTTCTTTCACAGTCCTTTAGTTATCTGCTCTTATTTCCCTTGGTACCACGAGGAAGACATTACTTCATTGTGTGGCTGTGTATGTGTGCATCTGTCTCATTTATTGATGTGCACAAGAACAACAGGACCAGGATCGTTCCTCTCAGACTCAGCTTTTAAAAGCTATTGAATTCTTAGAGTTGAGAGTGTATGGAGAAAATTATGTCTCTACACCTAAATGTTTTCTATTTGGCTCCTGTTTGAGCCAGGACACTGACCTAGATAGCTTTGGTCTGCATGAATACAACTGTCTTTGGTCAAAGATGTTTTTTGGCACTGATGAATTTTTCTGTGGGACATTGTATAAAATATCTTCTACTAACCCCAGGGTGGAGATGATAAAAAAAAGGAAGAATTTCAATGTACAAGTTAGAGACCATGTGTTACCAGTGTTAGGATCTGCTCATTTCAGACATTTTTATTGTAAAGGACACTCTCTGAATAAGCTATCTGTGAAACCTTTGGTATCTGAACTGGGATCAAGCTTTATTCTTTTGTCATCAAGCTTTTACTCAGACAAATGTAAGGAAAAGTTTCATTGATCTCTGTTTTCCAAGCACTGACTTGTTCTTTAGCCCCTTGTTGAATGTCTCTGGGTTTATCAACGTGATTTTTAGACATCCATTCATCAGATACAACGGCCCAAATATGGGTTTACAAATATGGGTTTATAAAGTAGAAAGGCTTTTATCAACCCTAGTTATTTACACTAAGTTTATAATTTCCACTTGTAAGTACTTACAGGGCTTAAACTTGTCCTTTTTAGACATCCATCTTACTCTGAGAAGACTGTATAACAAGTGCCTATTTCTGCCCATTGCTTATTAAAGAAATCACTATGGAGGTCTGAAGTTAGGTGGTATGAATTCTGTCACTAATAATAATGTAGTAGTACTGGAGTGAATAAAATCTTCATAATTTTAAGCCAAGCTGCAGGTTCCATAAAGAGTCTTGTTATCAAATGGAGCAGCAGAAGCTAAAAGTGATGTTGCTAGCCTGTTGTAAATTCAGTCCCATTAGGGAAGCTGAAAGCCTGGAAGGATATTGTCATTGAAGAAGTCCAGGATCAGTTCTGGTAAAGGAAAGAAAGGGTGCTGAGCATGTCACTGTGGTGGTTTAACCCCAGCCAGCAAATAGTCACCACACAGCCCCTTGCTCACCCTACCATGGGATGGTGAGGAGAACTGGAAACAAACAGAACTCATAGGCTGAGATAACAGTTTAATAATTAAAACAAGGTATAATATAATAATAATAGCAATGCCTGGGAAGACAAATAGTGTAATAACTATAATTTTACTGGTGAAGGATTCCTGGTAACAGGAAGTAAAACCCTGTCCACATTGTACCCTAGGCATAGAATGAAGATGCACATATTAATGCAGCCCTAGAGCAGTAGTCTGCTATGGAATTTCTTCAGAACATATGATAGATATGGATACTTAAGTCTTTTGCTGTAAGAGTCTTTATCCCAAATTTAGTTATTTTTTATTCATTGGTTTGATTCCAGGGATGTTATTTGTCTCTCTTGATTTTAGTAACTAACACCTGAATTTTCTAATTTAAGTTTAATTAGCCACTGAAGAGCTGTGGGGGCTGCCTTAGAGCTATTCCTTTCAAACTGCTGTGGGTTCTTGACATCTGTGGGATAAGTAGTTCTCTGGAATAGCCTTTTTATCTCTACTGACTCAAGAGGGAAGCTGAAGGACAAGTTAAACTATATGGACTCTCTAAGGTAGCTAAAACTTAGGTGAGGTGACCATCAGCCTGGGAACGGTCAGTGGAGATGACTCAGAAAAGATGCAAAAATTGCTGTAATGGGGCAGAAATTTCTATTATCTCCTTGGGCAGCATGAACACATTCAGCAGCATTTTGGTGGTTGGACTGCCTCCTTTGCAAGCCCTGCTAATAAATCTAAGTTTAGTCATCTTTTCACCATTTCCAAGACTACCATTCAGATGGGAAATGAAGGGAAAGAAAAGTACAGGAATTTAACGCCTACAGCTCTGAAAACACCATTAACTGCGGAGCATGTGTATGAGCTGCTCTTGCCATCCCATAGTATGTTCATTGCAATAATTCCTGCCTGGTTCTTTCAAAGCTATTACTTTTGTAATCTCCAGAATTACCAGGAAGTCCTTCTTTAATAACAGAGGAACATAAGTTAAAAGGAAATAAAAGGAGGAATGGAATTTGTCTGGGTAACTGGGTAAGATATTAACTCTTATGAGTTTCTGGGAGCAGGACTGAATAAAAGTATTTTTCTGCAGGCAGTTTAGTCATTAAAAAAGCAGGTTCAGCTCAAAATTTTAAATAATTTAGGTCAAAATATAATAATCGTTCACAAATTTGGAAAATAAAAATGTAGCCACAGAACATTGTTTCAGAAATATTGCTGCTTAAAATCAACCAGCGTTGAAAAATAAAGAAATGTTAAAATTAAAAAACTAAGAATAGTATTTCCTACCTGCCTGTCCAGCTCTCTGTATTTCATGGCAGCCAAAAGGAAGGAAAAATATCTCACTTAATTGAACAGATTTTTTTTTTCTCTTTTTTTTTTTTATGTTTAACCATTGAAACAAAATATCAATTATTTACAGGGTTCCACTTGTGAGTTCCTTGTTTCTATGGTGACAGCTAGTTCATTAAACCACACCACCTCTCTTTTCTTGTCTGGAATTAAATAGCATCAAGAAGCCCAGTCCTACCTTCTGCTGCATGGCATATATGATGTGCCATGAGGAGCTGATCTAGAGCAAGTAGCGGAAGCTTCTTTATAGTATGTAGAGGTTATCAGGAAAGTGAGAGTTTGCCCCATATATTTTTGATCCTTAGTTTTGGTTGTGTTGGGGTTTTTTTTACTGATTGTTTTCAAGTGCAAAGTGTAGTAGATACATTTGCAATGGATGTTACCTGTGGGAGCTGTTTTAATTCTTGTTGCCCCAAGCTGCAATTGTGAGGATTACATGTAATTGCAAGGGTGATAGACCAGGTTAAAAAATGAATAATGAATAAGAGTAAAGCTTATGGAATGAAATGAGTGATGATCTTTCTTGTTCTGCTGTGATCTGTCAGTACCTTCAGAGTCAAGGACAGCTGGAAGCTGTGACAAGTGACAATCATTTAACATTTTAATGTCTATAGTATTGTGGCAGAAAAAATCCTCGAAAGACTATTAACATGTCATCTGAATTATAACTGAGTGACTAGCTATGATTTCAGCGTGATTTTCATCAGATCTGAGGCAGAGGTCTGACTGAGGGAGTTGGGGTTGTTCAACTTGGAGAAGAGAAGTCTCCAGGGAGACCTTATTCAAGCCTTCCAGTATCTGAAGAGGGCCTACAAGAAAGCTGGGTAGGAACATTTTACAAGAGCTTGTAGTGCTAGGATGAGGGGTAATGAGTTCAAACTGAAAGAGGGGAGATTTAAGTTAGAAATTAGGATGAAGTTCTTCACTATGAGAGTGGTGAGACACTGGCACAGGTTGCCCAGGGAAGCTGTGGATGCTCCATCACTGGATGTGC
The DNA here is from genome assembly GCF_000691845.1 of Merops nubicus. NCBI lineage: Eukaryota > Metazoa > Chordata > Aves > Coraciiformes > Meropidae > Merops > Merops nubicus. The sequence continues at coordinate 683 of NW_008606271.1, read as the reverse complement.
TCAAGATGAGGTTGGATGGGGCCTGGAGCAACCTGGTCTAGTGGGATAGGTCCTAGGTGATCTTTAAGGTCCCTTCCAACCCAAAACAATCTATGGTACTGTGATTTGCAGCTCTTTTTAAGTGGTGTGTGTGGGTTATAGATCATCAGGCAGTTGCTTCAATCTTCTGCAGGAGTGGATACATTTCAGTACTGAATTAATGTGTCTCCCTGCATGCAAACTATGTTTTCCCATGAAGGTCCTAAAAACATGTTCTATTTCTGCAAAAATGAGTAAGCCAGGTGTCAGACAACTGGATATTCTTTCAAAAGGTAGTTCTGTGAAAAAGCTCTTTTGTTCCTATTCCCATGGCATATTCTGTGGCTGTCTACTGCATTTTTCTGACAAAAGTGAGCCTTTATTGCTTCTTTAAATTGTTAGTCTCACTGAGAATAACACAGCAGTTAGAGAGTGAATTTGATTCTTGCTGGAATCAATGACACAGCTGACTGGTTTCTAGGATCTTTATTTCTAGTGATGGAACAAGGATTAAGATAGCACTGATTGGCTTTGAATTTCCCTGCACTGACAGAGACTACATTTCAGAGAAACTCTAAAGGAACCCTCTACTAGGCCTGTAAATTGCATTCTATTGTTCAAAAAAGTTCCTGAAGCAAGAAAATTAAGGGAATTTTTTATATTTG